>NC_022009.1:21190673-21191627 GCF_000317375.1 Microtus ochrogaster | reverse complement strand
ACCCTCCTACTCACCCATCCACCCACACATCCATCCATCCATCCATCCATCCATCCATCCATCCATCCATCCATCCATCCTCCTACTCACCCATCCACCCACCCCTCTATCCACCCACACACCCACACAGTCATCCATCCATCCATCCATCCATCCATCCATCCATCCATCCATCCATCCATCCATCCTCCTATCACAGGTTATTGAGAACTCATTAGGAGGCAAGGTTCTGGGCTATATGGTGAGTCAATAATTTTAAGAAGAGCAAAAGAGGCCAACACCATTCCCACCCATGTAGAGCTCTGTTGCTTACTCTGGCAGGTCAAAGATGTATGGGTGTTAAGTTCAGTTTCGTCTTTGTGGACTACAAGGTTGGGAGATATTCAGAGCTTGACTCTTACAGATAGAAATTAGAAATGGGTCTTCATGCCCAAGGGCTAGCCATCATCAGGCATGAGTCCACTCTGGGAAGAAGACGGGGAGAAGTCTGACCGGGAAGGCAAATTCCCTGCTGAAAGCTGTTTGCTCATTTAGCTGTGAGTCCTATAGCTTGTCAGTCTTACTGGTTGGGGTGATGGAGAGGTGGGCAGTGGGCTAGGTGCTCTGCACCCCTATAGGGGCAATGGGTCAAAAGGGAGGACCCTGGAGGCTGGTTTGAGAGCTCCCCAAGGCCAGGGTAACAAACTGAGACTGGATGGTCAATGTTCTCCTCTACTTGTGGTCTTTGAAGAAGACACCATGGTGTAATACAGCTCACATGAACAAGGGAAAGACTAGTATTTATTTTTTATGTGTATGTATGCATGTGTGTGTATGCGTGTGTCTTAGCCACAGGTTGATATTGCGTGGCTTCCTCCATTGCTCTCTATTTTTTTTTTTTTTTTTTGGTTTTTCGAGACAGGGTTTCTCTGTGGCTTTGGAGCCTGTCCTGGAACTAGCTCTGTAGACCAGGCT
>NC_022009.1:21178073-21189908 GCF_000317375.1 Microtus ochrogaster | reverse complement strand
AGCAGCAGCAGCAGCAGCAGCAGCAGCAGCAGCAGCAGCAGCAGCAGCAGCAGCAGCAGCAGCAGCAGCAGCACTTATCAGAGGGCAGGGACACTGTGTTAGAAATCAGCTAATCTGAGCACTAGACATGCACAGGACTGTGAGCTACTAGAGGTTTCACATTATGGCGGAAGAAACTGAAGCCCAGGAAATGCAATGATGGACCTCCATGCCCCAGGGCAACAGAGCAGGACGAGGACCCCAGGCTCCTAGTTCCCAGGTTGTACATGCTGTGACTCCTCACCCGTGGGTCTTACTGTCTCTCTCCAACAAAAGCAAGCTGAGGGCAGAAAACACAAGTGCCATCTCCTCTGTGCTATGCCAGGGGCTGGTGGCAGCTCTGCTCGCCCAGCTGTCCCTCCTCTGGCATCTGGACTTTGCGCTTGCCGGTTGTCATTTTTTGGAATCATCCTCTTTGCCATTCAGCTGGAAATCATTTTCACGGCTCCCCTTGTGCTGTGTCTCCTTGGCTCTGAGCCGCCCTAAAGGTGGATGCCTTGCAGGAGTGGGGTTGCCATGGATCCATGGATGATCACCAACACTGTTGGCTCCTCTCTATCTGTGGGTTCCCCATCTGTACTCTTAAACTGGGGATCAAAAACATTGAGAAGAAAACAATTGCTTTTGTATTGAATACCAATAGCTTTTTACTATTTCCTAAACAGCACAACACATATCCATCTCTTCAGTGTTTACACTGTATCAAGTATTATAGGGATCTGGAGATGATTTAAACACACAGGAGGATGTGCACACGTTCTGCTCCATTGTTTATGAGAGACTAGAGCTTCTTAAGATTTTGGTGTCTGAGAGGAGCTCCTGGAAGCAGTTCCTTGTGGGTTCTGAGGGCGACTGTTCTTCCTCAGAACAGGCCTTGGAAACTACTCTTCTTTGATGTCCTTAGACAGTGTGGGTATGTGAGTTCATTTTCTCCCACCGCCATGTGCCCTCTGTCCCCGGCTATGAGGAGTCATTAGATGAACTCTCTGTGCCACATGTGCCCAGTTTCCAAGGGAGATGGCCAGGTTCCGCGCGCTGTAGGGCTTGCCTTTTCTGCTTTGTCACCACCGAAAACCGCATTCTGAGCCAGATGCAGCTAGAGCTGCTGAGCCGTGAGCTTTCCTCCTTGTTGATCCCTGGAAAGACCCAGGGATGCTCCATGCAGAGATAGCAAAGGGAGTATGATTCACGGTGGAGCGGATGATATACAGCCTTCTAAGCAATTGTTTGAACTGTGGGCTGATAGAACCTTGGAGAATTAATAGTTCACCCGCAGTTCTCTGTAAATCAGCAGTTACCTCTGAGGTCATAGTGGTGCCTTCAGCCAGGTGACTGGGGGGCAACCCTTCGTCTGGGATTGGTCTCTTTAGCTACTATGTTCCTGTGTGTCCCCGATGAGTCATCCTGGGTTCCCCATGTCCTTGTTTTGCAGCCCCTAGCCTCATGGGCCTATTTGTGGATATCTCTCTGCATTATTCCTTACACAGTGCCTGCATCTTCTGTAACCTTTTGGTTTCTGGGACTGTTACCAAGACTCAAGTAGCCATTAGGGATGGATAAGCAAGAACCTATTTTTTTGGGTCAGTTCCTCACTGGTGCAACCGCCTGGGGAAGTGGCTAAATGGTTTTCTTGGGTTGCATGGTGTTCAGATTGTGTTAGGGACTTTGGTTGAGAGGGGTGGGGAGGAGAGACACCCCCAGGTGAGTCCAGCCCAGAGGGCCAACCACCATTATTCTGAAGGTCAAAAATCGTTCGCCAGTCTATGGTTAATGGCTTTCCCATGTGATCAAATGTTCTCCGATTGTGGTGGCTTGAGGTTTTCCTTCCCGAGTGTGCCATTCCTCTTTGTGTGTTGGTTCAACTTGCAAATGCAGAATGGCTTGCCCGTTTGACCAGCCATTCATCCATCTGTGAATTAGTTGGTCCATTTGTCTATTGATTCATCTGTTCCTCTGTCTATGCATCCAGTAAAGGGCCTGTGCAGGTAAAGTCAATGAGGAAAGTGGGCTTACAAAAGATAACGGGGATGATGGGGAGTTGCCTCTCCCTTCAGCCCCATTCCACCTCCTAGTGTGAGTAGAGGCTACCCTGACACCTGCTCAGCCCCCTCACACCCCTCTCCCCAGGGTGAGCTAGCACAGCACACCACCTTGTGGGTCTGGTTGCCTTACCCTATCTCCTACATGCTCTTGAGATGCTTAGTTCTGATACCCAGAGCTGCTCCAGAACTGTGGCTTCCAAATGTCTTGGGAGCTTCTGGAGAGGTGGTAAGCCCGGAGAAACTGGGTGTATTTGGAGCACTTGGGGAAACCTCTGGCAGCAGAAGAGCCCGGGAGGAGGGTTTTCTCTGGCAATGTGAGACCTGGGCTCAGAACTTGTCTTCATTGGTCCTGTGACTTTCCCAGGAAAGACCTAGACCAGGGAAGAGACAGCTTTAGAATTTGGAGCCTGTGACTTCCCAAGCTGAGCAGAAGCGGCTAAAAGGAAAAAGGGTCCAAGCTGTATAGGCAATGTTTTTCCCCCATGGGTACTCCGGCCCCAGAGAGTCCTGTAGGTTTCAGGACTGACTTTGGTCTCAATGTGATCCTCAATGCCAGAAACCCCAGCTTTTTTAAGATTGAGCAACTGCAGCCCCCGCTGTTCAGGGCCACTTTAAGGTCTTCTTACCTTGGTTTGTGTCATTTTATTGTTGAAAATATGGGTACCAGCTGCAGAATATTAAAAGAAATCTAGCCAAAGGGGTAAATGGAGCGCATGAGAGCTCATCTTATAAAAATCATCAGAAGGTAAAACTGTTTACTGAGAAAGTAGAATTATTGATGGTGGACGGTGTCCGAGCCGTCTTGGTTTGTCTTATTTACTTTAGCTGCCCAGTGAGGTCAAGAGAGGGCAGCATAAATTACTATCTCACAGAAGTAAAGATGTTAATTAGGAGAGCAGCAAGGTCCCTGTTATTGCTGAATTTAGAACCCAACCTCACACCCATTTAAAGATGACCACTAACATTATAGGCGTGTGTGGTGCTCCCTTTCCTGCTGAATGAAACTCAGTCAGAAAGAATGCTGGCTGGGAAGAATAAGGAAAGTCAAGGTTTTCTTGTCGTTTTTGTCATTTATTTATTTATCTTGCTTTTGAGATGGGGTCAGGGTGGCCTTGAACTTGATGTGTAGCTGAGGATGATCTTGAACTTCTGATCCTTCTGTTGGGGTGATAGCTGTGTACTACTACATCCGATTTATGTAGTGGTGGGGTTTTGTGCATGCTGGCTTTCACCACCAGACCAGAAAGTGGATTCTAGCATTAGTTAGTAGTAATGTATTTTAAAAATATTCCTTAAACCAGAGTATACCAGGGCTGGCAAGATGGCTCAGTGGGTTACGATACTTGCTGCCAGCCTGAGTTGGCTCCCTGGGACTCACATGGTGGAAGGAAAGAAACCACTTGGGCACCTTGTTCTCTGACCTCTGCATGCAAGTTGGGGGCACATACTTGCCCCCTCCCTCCAAAAAATACACAATAAAAAACCCTATGCAAATAACCAAAGTATCTCAATAGAGTTTTGCAATGTAGCCTTATTGCTGCTTTTCAGAGTACACTATTCATTAAATCACCTTGTTATTGATTCCAGACCTAGTCATGAAATATTTATGAAACTATTACATGGGAAGCCTTTTGTCAGCTGTTGAGTATATAAAGACGAAGGGAACAGATTCCTGCCTGTATCTGTTAGTCTTGCTACTTACCAAAGTGCTCCACGGCACAGTGACTTCAGTCGGAGGGTGAGCAGTCATGCATTTTTCTCATTGTTCCATAGGTTAGTGATTGGATTGGGCTCAGCTGGGTGGTTCTTCTGGTCTAGCCTGGGCTCACTTAGGTGTCCGTAGGCATCTGGTCTCGGGTAGATTGTGGGCTGCTCGGTCTAGAACAGTTTTAATCTGGAATGCTTCCTTCTGTCCCACATGGTCACATGCCAAGCAGCTAGCTAGGCAGGGGTCCAGGAGACTTGGAGTGGGGAGGAGATGAAGGGCACCTCGTATCTTGGGTTTGGTACAGGTACTGGTTTAACCCAACGTTCTCTCTAGATTGTTCTGTCACTGTTGGCGAGGGTGTCTTTTAGGTTCGTCTGCTGCACGTCGGTTCTTAGGCAAGGTAGTTCTTTTCCTCCAGGCCTTGTTCCTTTTGTTGCTTCTTTGCACCCCACCTTACTCTCCTGGGAACATTTGTCTTCCTTTATCTCGTGCTATCTTGTAGGTTCCACCGTCATAAATCTTCTGCTGTGATTGCAGACTTAACTGTGCTTTCCAGCAGTAACAATATGTGTAGGCTGATATGTGTTGGTTGTATCTACTCCTCGCTGAGAATGAAGGTGCAGAAGTGTTTGACCTCAAGGAAAACAGGGCTAAAGTTTCAGGTGATGTTTGACTCATACTACAGTCTCTCTCTCTCTCTCTCTCTCTCTCTCTCTCTCTCTCTCTCTCTCTCTCTCTCTCTCTGGTGTATGTATGCAGGTATACAGATAGGTGCAGGGACGTGCCTGTGTACCTTGTGCAGAGGCCTGGGGATGATAATGGCTGTCTTCCTTTGTTCCTATCCACCTTGTTCCCTGGGGCAGGGTCTCTCACAGAGCCTAGAGCTCACTAGTTTGGATAAGCTAGCTGGCCAGCAAGTGCCCAGAATCTGCTTGTCTCTGCTCCCATCCCCATTTTGTTGGGCTTTTGAGACAGAGTCTCACTATGTAGCCTAGACTGGCCTTGAACTCCTGATCCTTGTGCTCCAGCCTCCTTGTGTGCTGGGATTCCACCGTAGCCAGCTCTAGTATTTTGAACACCATCTGAGATACTTCAGTGGTGGAATCAAAGACCTATAATGTTATTCCATTAAGATAAAGTTCATGTTCCTTTGCTCTTTGCCTCGGTTTTTCCATATAAAAATGGGAGGACAAATTTATGATGGGAATTGTTGGCTATTATCTGTAGCCTATGTTTATTGCAATATAATTAAGATAATAAACAATTGTTTCTAGGTGAAAGATATCCAAAACAATGGGGTCTGAACCTGTGGAAGAGAAAGCTTTTCTTATCTCTTTATCTTCTTTCTGTGGAAAGTAAGCAGGTTTCTGTTTCTGGACCATGTCTGAACTAGGTTGACTTCACTCTGATCCTATTGGTAAATCTTTAGGTGTCTCTGCTGGGATCCTCAGAACTCAGCATGAAAAGATTCATCTGCCTTGGGTGAGGTAGGCTTTCTGGTTCCTGGGACTAGACAGGATCCGGTGTACTTGCTGACAGTCAAATGGTTCACGTCAAGCAGATTGATTTAGTGACTAGGTCGGACAGAACCAAAGTAGTAGAGTGTCAGGAGCGGGCTCAGTCTATGAGCTGCCCTTTGCAAGGCATTTACCAGGTCCTAGGTAAGAGAGAAGGATTCTGGGCCTCTTCTGTTCTTTATTCTTCTGGTTAGTATTTCTGGTTGAGCAAATGGAAGCTCAGATTATATTATTGTGGTTGTATTGGCTAGTTTTTGTCAACTTGATGCAGATTAGGACCATCTGGGAATGGGGAACTTTAATTGAAAAAATACCTCTATTAGATTTTCCTGTAGTCAAATCTGTGGGGGCATAAATATATATTATTTTAATAATTTTTATATATTATTTCTACAATGTATTATTTTATAATATATATTTACATATATATTTTTGAGACAGGATTCTTTGTTATTTGGCTGGTCAAGAACTTTCTGTGTAGCTGAGGCTGGCCTCCTACTTACAGAGATCTGACTGACCCTGCATCCAGTGTGTTGTAATGAAAGGCCTGTGCCACCAGTCAAGCGGCACTGTGGGCAGTGCCACCCCTGGGCAGTGGTCCTGAGTTTATAAGAAAGCAAACCGAGCAAGTCATAGAGAGTAAGCCAGTAAGCAGCATCTCTCCATGGCCTCTGATTCAGTTCCTGCTTTCAGGTTCCTGTTTTGACTTCCCTGAAAGCCAAGAAACCTGCTCCTCTCTAGGATACTTCTGATCATGCTGACGACCGCAACGACAGGAAGCCTACATCAGTGGTGGAGCTGAGATTCAGACAAGAGCTGTGTATCTCTGAAGCCTGTGCTCCTGGGTAGCATTTGCTTTTGTTGCTGTTTGAGAGCAGGTCTCACAGGCTGATGTTGAGCTCCCTATATAGTCAAAGATGACCTTGGACTTCTGATCATCCTGTCTACATAGACTTCTGCATGTTGTACGTTATCACACCTGGTTCATACAGTGCTGGGGATTGAACTCAGGCCTTGTGTGTGTTAGGCAAGCATTCTGTCACTCTGGATACATTTCTAGCCCACAACATACGATTTATACTCAAACATTTCTCAAAAAGTTAGACGGCTTCGGCATTCTTCTTATTTTTAAAAAATGATGAGCACATGTGTGTGTCTGTCTGTGTGTGTATCTGTGTACATGTAAGTACAGTAGCTTTGGAGTTAAGGGGGGGCTCATAGTTTCCCTGGAGCTGGAAGTAGAGGCAGTTGTAGACTGCCTGAACTGGATGCTGAGAATTAAACTTGGGTCATTTACTCTTAAGCACTGGGCCATCTCTCCAGCCCCAGTTTCAGCATTCTTGAACTCAGGGCTGACTGACACTCATTCTACTTCTCCACCGTGACTAACAGTATCCAAGTACACTTGCAGCAGACCCCACCTTAGCAGGCCGAAGAAGCCATGCCCTTTCAAAGATGCCCACACCTAAATCCTAATCCACAACCCATAAAAATGTTATCTAGGTGATAAAAGGGACTTGGGAGATGTGATAAAAGGTTTTGACATGGGAGGCGAACCTGGACTTGGAGGTGGCCCAACATCATCACAGGGTCTTGACATGGGGGAGGAGGTTGAGAGCCTGTCTGGTAACATAGAGTTGGAAGTGGAGGCTGAGACACGTACTGGAGGGTACCCTGGTTCTTCCATTCATACCAAGAAGCAGAGACAGTCCCTGGAAGCTGGACAAAGCAAAGAAGCAGGTTCTTAGAGCTTCTAGAAGGAACACAGGCATCCTGACGTTAGCTCTTGGGAAACTCGTTCTGGACCTCTGATACTCAGAAGAGTATGCTTGTAAGCTAACATTGTGCTTCCACTTAGCTCGTGACCATAGGAATAAGAAGCTGACACAACACCTCTCCATGTACTATTTTAGGTTCTAAACTGGCACTGGGGTTGGGAGAGCAGCTTAGTGACATGGCTCTTGTCTAGTATACAGAAAACCCTGGGTTCCACCCACCTCTCTACAATCCTTTAAAAATATCCCATCGTCAACTTGTGGAGCTGCCTTCTGTGATCCAGGGCCCTTTAAACAAAGGTGGGGGATCTGTAGACTCTGGGAGAATCTGTGCTGGGGCTCAGGCTTCTGCTGGTGGGGAAGATTTTGTCCTGGATCCATACACCTGAGACTGTACTTTTGTTTTGTTTTGTTTTGTTTTGGTTTTTCGAGACAGGGTTTCTCTGTGGTTTTGGAGCCTGTCCTGGAACTAGCTCTTGTAGACCAGGCTGGTCTCGAACTCACAGAGATCCGCCTGCCTCTGCCTCCCGAGTGCTGGGATTAAAGGCGTGCGCCACCACCGCCCGGCGAGGCTGTACTTTTGATCACAGGTTAGACAGCTGACTGGTCAGGGAACTAACGATGCTGCTCTTTCATTATGATTCCTTTATTTCTCAATAGATTCTGTTCTGTTTACCAAGTGGGTAGAGTTCTCAGGAATAGATAGTATTATCTTATAACTGACTCATGACCTACTCTACTGTTCTCTGCCATGGCTGGTGACAGTGAGTGGAAGATGGGACCCCACCATGTTTGCTGGTCATGTATAGTCAGGGTGTTACATGGCTTTTCTTGGGGGCCATCTTCCTGTTTACCTCACATAGATAGGGCAATGACAGGCAGTACAAACGATCCCATCCCAGTCCATGTTGGTGAGCCAGGCAGGTGTTCACTGAGGTTTGAGCAGCTGCATCATTGGATAGGTCCACCCAGCATTGGTGATGGCGAAGAAAGCGGTGTCATTGGAATTCTGTGATCACTCCCATTTTATAGATGGGAACTGAGGCTCAGGGAAGGTCAGCAAACAAGAACACAAGGAGTCAGGGCTCAAATGCTACACATCAGTCCTTCACTGAAGAGCTTTTCCTGGGCAGGACTGTGGAAGTGAGTGGCATGTAATTACTGCTTAAGCATCCCCTGGCCACATGAACGAATGACTTGGAGGCTAGCACTCTACCGACTGAGTTACATCCCAAGCCCAACCAGCATCCTGCTTGTCTTACTCATCCTTCAAAGCCTGCCCCGCTTAAGCACTCTAAGGATGCTGTTCTTGGCTCCTCCCACAAGCGTTCTACACACAAGGCCACTGCTGCTGCTATCTCTCTAAATGTGTGTTGCACAGTTAACTGGGAGCCACTGAAAGAGTCTTTGCCTACAGGAGCAAGTCCCTCAAGGACAAGGAAGACATTCAGCCACCCTCGCTGCGGGCCAGGTACTGTCCTATGTCTTGGGAATAGGACAAGTCATTGTTACAGCAGCTGTGGGAGAGGTCCTGCTACTATTCCTCATACCCAGAAGACATCGGGTTCCAGAGAGGTGAAGCCATTAGCAAAGACCACCTAATACATGGCCAGGTCAGCTACTTTTGCTGACTGATTGGATCAGCTGGTGCTGTGTTCCGTGTGTGTGTGTGTGTGTGTGTGTGTGTGTGTGTGTATAATGTATATATGCATATATGTATAATATATATATACATCCTTCCTTTACAATGTTGATATTTATTAAAGCAATCATAACAACCGCCGATAGCTAATGGCCACTAGACATATATGAGTGCTCAGAGCTTTCCAGATAGGAATTATATCCTGGGGGCAAGCATAGTCAGCCCCACAGAGCCATCCCTTGGTCCCAGAAACACGAGCTTAGCCCTACCTCAGGACCCCCACACCTGCCTCAACCCATCACAGGGTCACTTATTCATCCCCCCTTCTCGGGACCGTCCCCACTCTTTCCCATCACGGAGGTTGTTGGAGCACAACTTTATTTTCTGCTTTACTTCATATCCTCCTTTCCCTGTAAGTACATAAGCTCTCTGGGAGAAAGACTGATCTAATTTATTTACCCCTGTGCTCCCAGTCGCTAAGACTGGTTCGCAGCCTATAGTAGGCCAACAATGGGTATTAGCTGGCTAGATAAACGACTAAATGTCTCCACTGAGTCTTCCACAAGCCATGCTGACTCTCTCTTGCATGCACACCCCTCTGTCTGCTCTTTATGCGTCCATGGGCCTTTATGCCTTTATCACTGTGAGGTACAGAAATTTGTCATTCTCGTGCCCCTCTACAGATGAGGAAACTCAGAGAGCTCATGAACACACGGAAAATAAACCACTCTCCCATTCTGCCTCCTGAATCCATGGCAACCATATCTGACCTGTACTGCCTCCTGAAGAATCACCCAGCATCTCAACTCTCTGCATCCAGACACCCCTAAACTGCCAGCAGCCTTGGAGCTCCCTTCTGAGCCCATCACCTCCTCTTGTCTTCTCTGCCCTGGCTCTGTCCTCTAGGCCCCTCCGGATTCTCCGTTAACCCCCTCTCGCTGTTTAGGGTCACAGCAATGTGCCCTGTAGGTCAGTCACTTGCCTCTTTCCCCTGCTTCAGTGGACCAGGGCCAACAGCAGGTGCCAGGAACAGACAGAGTGAGACGTGACAGAGTGGTTACTCCCAGTTCCTTCTTTCCTTGTCACTATGGGGTGGGTGTATCTGTCTCCTACAGGCCACAAGCCTTCTCCAAGCTGCCATTCCAGCCACCTTCCCATCTCCCTTGTCCTAGTCCTTGGGTTCTGCACATCCCCTACTTTGGTTCCATGCCCACCTTTTATCGTGGTCCTGTGATTAAATATGCCTTGGTTTGCTATGTCTGAACCTGGCACTTTCTGTTGGCACCTCGACTCTCCAAGACACTGACATCACCCAGCCTCTTGAGCTCCTACAGCCCCTCCACTGCTCCTTTGGCTTCCTTCCCTGCCCACTGCTCACTGCAGCCGCCTCTGCTGGGCCCTTCTTCCCTGCTTGGGATTGGCATTTTCCTCTAATACCTATAAATAAATGTTCGTTTGTTGGTTTGAAGGTTTTGCCCTGGCAGCCTTGGCTTTTTGCCTAGGCTACAACCACCCCTCTGTTAAAACTGAGACAGGATGGGGTAGGAAAAGTAATATTTCACACGAGTCCTAGATAGACCACAGTAACCTGTCTGCCAATGCTGAAAGGAGATGCTGGGGTTCAGCACAGAGCTCCCCTATACCAGGATCAGAGTCCCTCCATGCAAACTCCTGGGGGACCCCTCAGATGCCATGCTGGTCACTCAAAGCCACGAACATTTCAACAATCATAGTGCTGAATTTACCGGTCAGCTACCATGCGGGAGGGGTTATGTCTAGGGCTGTCGCTCTCCTACATCCATTCTACTTTAATAGATGAGGAAACCGAGGCTCAGAGAGGTGAAGAAATAGGAGAATACGAGTCAGGTCCACAGACCTTCAGTCCCCACCAGTGCCAGCTCTACAGGAGGGAGTCACAGGCTTGACCCCTGTGTGTGCATGCCACTCATAGATGTCATCACCCGTGGCCACCAGACTGGCTGAAGCAGGATGAAAGTCAGGAAGATGAACGCAGAAGGTCCATGCTGGCAAAAGTCACACTTTTCAAGAGGCACACCATTGTCTGATTCCAGTAAGTCCTGATCAGCCAGCATGTGCCCGCTGCTCCTTTCTATAGAGACTGCCACCGGTAGTCGTGTGTTCATGCCAGACACACACTTGCCTCACAGCATAGCATGCTGCCGACACAAAGCCCTCCACATCATGTTCAGGAAAGTCACAGGAAACTCCCAGGAGTAAGAGACAGAATGTCACAGAAATGAAGGAATCTTCCTGCCGCCGGCACTGCAGACCAACTGAGCTGACCCAAGTCAAAGTCCCCCTTGCAGCCACACGGGTCAAGAACCAGTGGCTTTCTGTTTTGATCTTCTGGAGACAGTAGTAAAAATAAGACATGTCTAGTGTTGGGGGCCATTGTTGGTGGCACTTGTGAGTGTGCGTGTATGACACACACAGAGAGAATTCACTACTCCTCCCCAGGCCACAATAGCCCCTACTTCAGCCTTGGCTCTCTCATCAGCTCCTGGAGTACCATCTGACTTTGGTCCACATGACTGCTGGCTGGCTCGTTTCCACGGGGATCCAAGAACTCCCAGGACCCAGCAGCATAACACCTGCTCCAATAGACCACCCCACCCTCCCACTGTGTCTGATAGAACAAGGTCAAGCGGAACCAGTGGTTTGCAGTGTCACCTGACAAGATGGTGTCATAACCCCAGAGCTATAACATACCTTCCCCTCCCTCTTCAGTCCAAACCTTTAAAAAAATTACTGCTGAAAAACAGAACTGGGTATCAGGGGCTAGGACTATATCTCAGCCTGTAGAATGCTTGCCTAGCACACACAAAGACATGGGTCCAATCCTCAGTACTGTGTAAAACCAGGCATGGCGATATACACCTATAATCCCAGCATTGGGAGGTAGAGGCAAATAGGTCTGAAATACAAGCTCCTTCTCAGTTATGTGACAAGGTCAGTTTGGATTGTGAGAGATACTGTCTGGTGGAGTGGTGGAGAAAAGAAAAGGAAGGGAAATGAAAATAAAGGGAAGGGAAGGAATGGGAGGGAAGAAGAGAGGAGGAGAGAGAAGAGGGGAGGGGAGAGGAGAGGAGAG
>NC_022009.1:21162161-21177935 GCF_000317375.1 Microtus ochrogaster | reverse complement strand
GGGGAGGGGAGGGGAGGGGAGGAGAGGAGAGGAGAGGAGAGGAGAGGAAAGAAAAGAAAAGAAAAGGAAAGAAAAGAAAAGAAAAGAAAAGAAGAGTGCCAGCTTCAAGTTTCTGGGCTACTAGAATTCAAACATCCTCACTGAAATCAAAAACCCTCTCTGCCCCCCCCCCCCATTAAACACTGCAAGTTTAATCCCCTCCAAAGATAGGATGGCAAACATGATTAGACCCAATTAATTTATAGAGAAACCAGGAAAAGAAGGAAAATCAATAGAATTGCCCTTCTCTGACCACTGCTGCAAATGAAGTCATAACTTGAGGGTGATTTGGGGAGGAAAGAAGCCGAAAGTGTCACCCGACAGCCATGAGGCAATTTAACAAGGCAGCATTGGCCCGTATGGACTGGCTGGGTGAGGATCACTGAAGCTGACAAGGCTCTCTTGGGGACAGAGGGACAGAGGAAGGGAGAGACTGCCAAGGTCTTTCTAGTCATCCGCCAGGAGGCTCATTGGCGGTAAATTCTCATCTCGCGCAGAAGTGAGACAGAAGGGAAAGGGGAAGGCAGGAAACAGCCACACTCGCAGCCAGTGCATTAAGGACACTGGCAATTTCCACATAGGCAAAGGCCATATGGGCTGCTCCTGCGGCTTCACACTAATTTTATCTCCGTCCTCACTCTCAACACGCTCGTCTCTCTTCCTCATCCAGGGAGGAAGGCGGGAAATAAACAAGTCTGCAACAAGCATCCATCCTGGATCACCGGCTGGGCCCTCCAGATCAGTTGAGGAAGCCCCAGGTGGGAAGAACACACTAAGAGACCACTACCCCCCCCCCCCCCGCCACCCACGCTTGCTGACTGTGGATGTGTGGCAAGGAGGACCTGGTGAATTCAGCAAGGATATATTTGGGCTTACTCAGAAATGGTGACACACAGCTTTAACCCCAGTACCTGGGAGGTGAATAGAGGAGATCAAGGGTCCAAAGTCCTCTTCAGTTAGGGAGTTCAAGGCCAACTAGGGCTATATGAGACCTTGGTCAATTTGAGTGTGTGTGTGTGTGTGTGTGTGTGTGTATGATTATGTGTATGAAGGTGCTCATGTGTGTATGTGTATGATAATGTGCATGAGGATGCACATGTGTATGTGTGTATGTATGTATATCTATACAATGTGTGTGTGGGTATATGTGTGTATGTGCATCTGTCTCTATACATATATATTGTTGGACCTGTCTTTAAGTCTAAATTGGGCAAAGAGAAGTAACAAAGACAACACCAGAGGATCCCCCTACCCATGAGAGTAAACTTTCTGCTGTCCAGCGAGGTCCCCTTGTGCCCCCCTTGCTGTCTCTGGATTGAGTGCACACAGAGAGATGCACTCAAGGTTCCATCCCCAGTACTACATAAAACTGGGTGTGGGGGTGCACACCAGTAGTGCCAGCATCTCGAAAGGAGAGGCGTGGGGATCAGAAGTTCAAGGTTATCTTTGGTTACACAGAGTTTGAAGTCAGCCTGAGCTACATCAAGAAAGAAAAAGGAAAGATGAAAGAAAAACAACCAGACCTAATAGCATTAGGCAGGTAAAGACAAAAACTAACAATGACAACAGCAAAACTCCCAGGACCCAAAGCTTTGCTTTTGCCTGTCCCACGCAGCCTTTGGGACAATCTCCATTTGCTAGGCCTTTCATACTCATCAGCAGGTGACTCCCCGCTCCGTCTCATTCCTTCGTGAGCCCACAGAAAACCCTTAAACCTGCTAGGGGTTATTGAGATTCTTCCACCCTCAATGTTCCCTGGTCCAGAGATGCAAAAGCAGATTTGAGGCCAGAGGACATGGGAGGTTAGAAGTGAAGGGCAGCTGAGAGAAAGGGAGCCAGGAGCTGGCGGCAGACAGAGGTGGAGGGCAGTGAAGATGGGATTAACTAGAACCTCATGTGTCTGGCGACGGGCAGATTCTTTGGATAAGATAAGTGGAACCCTCTGCAAGGCAATTATCAGAGAGCATAAATTCCAGAGATAACCTGTCCTGGGAGGTATTGGTGGCGGAGGGGTGGTGCTGGAGGCTACACTCTCTTGTCATCCTGAGGCCTCCTCCTGCCTCTTTGTTTCTCCTTTGGTTCTTCCTTCAGGGTCCCGCCATACCGCGCCCCCACCCCCGCCCCATTGCTTGCACAGCTTCCCACTCACCTCAGTTCTTCCGGGGTCACCTTTTGACTTGTCTCCTCGGTGTTGGGGTGACAGAGGTCTAGACCTGCCATTGGAGGGACCTAATTATCAATCAGCCAAGCAAGGACACTTTTGAGAGGGAAACAGTAATTACTGCACGGGACCTTGCTGCTAACTGGAACTCTTTTGTGCAAACCTTTTCCTAGCCATGTGTATTAGTCAGGGTCCTTTGAAGGAACAGGACTGAGAAAATGAATATTGAGAGAATGAATGTATGTGTGTGTGTGTATATCTATATCTATATCTATATCTATATCTATATCTATATCTATATCTACATCTACATCTACATCTACATCTACATCTACATCTACATCTACATCTACATCTATATCTATATCTATATCTATATCTATATCTATATCTATATCTATATCGAGTCATATGTTATTTTATTAAAGGGGAATTTATTAAAGGCTTGCAGAATGTGGCACTGGTAGTTCAAAAATGTCCATCTCACACTGCGGAGGCCAAGAATCTGATAGCTGCTCAGCCCATGAGGCTGGGTATCTTAGCAGTCCCAACCTGGCTCTGGAGTCCTAGAGAGTTCCTGGAGAGCTGCTGGTCTTCTGTCTACATGGGGACCTTGAAGATGGTGGTTCCAATGGCAGTGAAGGCAGCCTCAGCAACAGTGTGGATAAACTTGCCAGAGACCATGAGGGAAAGCAGGCAGTAGCAAAGCTCCCTTCTTCCACGCCCTTTGTTCTAGACTGTTTTCAGAAGGTGACAACCGGACTCAGGGTGGGTCTTCGGGCTTCAGATACTCTCCCTGGGGAAACCCCTCACAATAGCTCCCAGCAGTTTGTGTCTTTCGTGATTCCAGATGTGGTCAAGCTGATAACCAAGATTAGCCATGGCACCATGAAGCTTTCCACCTGCCGCAGACTCCCAGCTCCAGCATTCCTGGTGGGGGTGGATGTGATTGACAGGCTGGCCCATGTGGCCCCACCCACCTTCCCTCTCACCAGTGTGTCTTGGCACACATCCTTTCCTTTGCATTATGAGCAGCTACATCTTTCCATCTGACAGGGGCCAGGAGGTTCCAGCCCGGCTGAAGATGCAGGGTAACTAAGTTCTGGCTTCACCCTGTTAGCCATCTCATCCCTTCAGAGACAGGCCTCTTTCTGTGGAGAGAAGGGAGGCAGCAACAGGCTGCTGGGAGCCGAGCATACCTCCTGATTGCTTCTGGAGAGGAGGGAATAATGAGGTGGGAAGGAGCCAGTATCAGAACCAGAGCCAGAATCACTCCCCTGCCCCTAATCTCTCACAACCCAAGCCATACCCTGCTCTTCTGTAGACTGTGAGGGACAAGGAGGCTCTAGGCATCATCTCCTCGACAGCCCCAAGCTCTAGGAGGGCACCCCAGCGGGAGGGCAACACTCACTTCCTAGCTACCTCAGAGCCAGGCTTCCACTCACCAGGAGAAAACAAAGGCCTTGAAGCTGTGAACTATGTCTTCTCATCCACTGGCCAGCAGCATTTCCAAAATGACAAAGGGCTTTCCAGGGAGCCTAGGAAAAAAATTAATTTTCAGTGATGTTTTGCTTGCTGTAGTTAACAATGATTATTAAATAGGCAGGGTGAGCTACTGCGTGTTTTCCTTGTTATTAGCTGTGTTTATGGGTTTTTATTAAGTTGTACCAAGCTGAGATAATTATAAAACTATCTGCTTAAGCTGTATGACTCTTAGACCTCCCTTGTTAATTTTTTTCCAACGTCAAGATGGAGAGTCTGCCTTATTCAAGGTTTATGCTGGAAGTGGGGAGCCAGTGAACTTGACTTGTAAAGGTCCAGATGGGAAGTATTTTGAGCTTTGATTGCCCTGTGGTCTCTGTCAACCATATAATAGGTTCCCGCGTGGATGCCTGAAACCTTAGATAGAGGTCATATAGACCCCAGTCCTGCCTTAACACGCGTGCACCTGTTATGGTTAATCTTGATTGTGAAGGTGAGAGGCTCTAGGTTCATCTAGGAGACAAGGCTCTGGGCATGTCTGAGATGTTTCTAGACTAGGTCTACTGAGGTAGAAGATCCACCCTGATGTGGTGGTGCTGTCCCATGGGCTGGGGTCTGTGACAAAATAAGAAGGAGAAAGTGAGCTGAGCCCCGGCATTTATTGCTCCCTGCTTCTCGATTGTGAATGTCATGTGACTTCCTGCTCCTGCCACCAGGCCTTCCCCACAGATTCTTCAAACTATACAGGCAGATAAATTCTTCTTCTTCTAAGTTTCTTCTGCTTGAGACTTTGATGATAGCAATGAGAAAGTATTTAAAACCTGTGATAAAGTTTAATTTACATATTAGACCAAGCAGATATTAAGAACAGTAATAGTAAATAAGAACAATAACTAGATACTGATACTGTGGTGGCTGATCTGGTAATTGGGATGACAATAAATGTCAGTGTGACAGTTACTAAGCTACTGTCTGGTGGCATGCAAGGGTGAGGTAATGCCAGAGAAAGGAATGATTCACATTCTGGACTGGATCAAACATGACAGCATGAAATTTCATCACACACCTCAGAATGGCCTAAAAATTAAAACTTAGGCTTTGCCTTTTTTAGAATGTCCATGGAATATTTTTGGGTTGTGAAAAACAAAATAGTGGATCAGGGAAACGTCTATACGTGGCTCTGCCGACCTGACTTTATTTACAATGCTTTATAGGGTCAGACTTTGGTTCAGGGTCTGTAGTTTGCAGACACCTGCTATAAACGGTATGAAAAGCCCTGAGTGAAGAGTCTGGTCTGATGAGCTCATGCTGGCTCCACCTCTGGGTGCCAGGGGCAGATCATGTCATCTCACTGGCAGCTGAGTTTCTTTCCAATAAAACCAGGCAGCAGGGACTGGGGGAGATTGCTCAGTGGTTAGGAACATATACGGTTCTTCCAAAGGACCCACGTTTGAGTCCCTGCACCCAGGGAGAAAATGAGACACTTTCTAGAACTCTGGGATGTCTGAGTTCCCGCTTTAGTTCAGGCTGGGAGTCCTTTGTCTCTTATGAGATGAGAGAACCACAGTCCAGGGCCTCTTGCTCACACTTGGGATGAACACCTCTTTAGATGACTCTCTAATGTTCTCTTTTCAGGAATTCCTACCACTAACCAGCAAACCCCTAGTTACTGAGAGGTAGCTCTGGGCTTTTGGGTGGCGTGGAAAACTGAGGCATAAAGCAATGAAAAAATTAAAAGTACTCAGCAAGTCTGTGATGCTCATTGAGAAAAACTTAGTACTTCCAAGAAAGTGTAGGTCATTGTGATTATTCTGGTTTTGTCCTCTGGACTTGCATCTTCCTGGTGCCAGCTAGGCCCCAAGGCAAATTGCTTAGGATTCTGTGGACCACGGTTTGCAAATCTGTATAGTGTGATCATGATGATGATGATGATGTGGGGTTGAATGAGATTAAATAAAATGAATGCATGTAAACCATATAAAACAGTGCCAGCCACACCTAGTGTGTGCTCAGTCAGCTCAGCTGTGCCGCTATTATCGCCTGAAACCATGCTGGGTGTGTCTCTTTTCCATTTATCTTTGTGTGTTAGCTGTACATGCATGTGTATACAGGGCATGTGGAGGCCACAGGTTAATGCTGAGTATCTTTCTTGGTCAGCCCCATCTTATTTGTAGAGGCTAAGGCAGGACATCTCATAGATCCCTGAGTCTGTGCTTAGGCTGTACTGGTGGGCCAGAGAGCTTTGGGAAGACCCTGTTTCTGCTTCCCCAGCACTGCGGTCACAGCGTGTGCTGTCATCCTGACGTTTTAATGAAGGGTGTGCAACTCTTTCCTCAGCTCTTCCTTCTGGTTTTTACCCTAGACTCTTGTTCAGCTTTTGGATTTGAGGCTTGGACAGAGGGCTCTGTTCCTATCCCATGTGTTAATTAAGTGATTCTTGGTGCGGCGGACGACATGGGGGAGAAGGTGGTAGCAGGAAAAGACAGATGAAGATTTTGAGTGCAAGGGTTTGGGAAGCTAGGGACATGACGACTGGACAGTCAGGTTCCTACGTCCAGCATAGACTTTGGAATTTATAAGTATACACCTCTAAAGGTGACAAGTTGGAGATGATTTCCTCAGGAACCTCATGAGAGAACACGGGGTGCTGTTGAGCCTGGTGGCAGGCAGAAGGAGACGCCTCTTTGTCTGGATGTTCCTTAGAAGGGCAGCCCGAAGATCCCTTGGTGCACAGGGCATTGCTTCTGCGGCTGATCCTAACCAACTCTGACAGGAGGGCAGAGGCCCCCAAGCGAGGTCAGGACCACAAATCCCATCCCAGCAGGTGCCTGCTGGGGAGACTGTGCCCTCCAGATAACCTTCAAGTTCTCATTGATTTCCTGTCAAGCCTCCCCCCCCCCTCAGCCTGCAGTGCCCCCGGCACTACCCGAAGGTTTGGGGCTCAGGACAAGGACGTGGGTCAGCAACCTGAGACAGGACCCTTAGAGGAGGTTAATTTGGAGGAAGGCCCTTGAAGGGAAACAGAATGGTCACATTGGAGACTATTTTCTGATTTTGCTGGTTTGCAGCACTGGTTTTGAGCATGGACTATCCCTTTGGGCATATAAAGCATTGACCAATATAAATGGGCACTATTTACCAGGACTTGCTCCAGAGTTTGGGGTGCATAGGTGGCATTGTGGGGTCATGAGCAAAATTCATGTAGAGATGGTGGAGTTGGAGACAGGCCCACTGTCCTGCGTGCATTGTACTGGGCAGGTCGGGTCAGGGGGTGGTCAGAAGTAAGGAGGCATCTCTGCACTCCTCATTTTTAAGTCCTGGGGCCTCTACTCTGACTTCCTGTTTATCTACATCTTCTATTATTTGTTCAGTGGTACCACCTGTACTTTCCTAGAGCCCAACTCCTGTGTTGGATACAGGGGATCTGAAGAGATTGGGCCCTGGCTGCACAAGGGTTAATTTTTAATTACACAGAGACAATCAGGAGACAAATACAGTTTTTTATTAATTTAAAAATTTTAATTAACTAATTAATTATCTTTATTTAAATCTACAAATTTAATAATCATATTTAAATATTAAAATTAAATATTAGCAATTTATTATTATTGATACTATTGATACACAGAGTCTCACTATGTAGTTCTGACTAGCCTAGGACTTTCTTTGTAGACCAGGGTAGCTTTGAACTCACAGAGATTCCTGTGCCACTGGGATTAAAGGCGTGCGACAACAAGTCTGGCTCAGCAAAGAGAATTTTGGTACTGGAAAGTGTTACAAAAACTTAAATAGGAGATGAGACAGCCAGGGGTCAGGAAGGAAGGAGTGGGGTGGGTTGGTTACTCTACATAATGGATTTAAATCCTGCCAGAAGATGTGGGAGAAGTGTGTGAGGGTGGAGGTGGCAGCATGGACAAAGGTCCTGAGGTGAGAGCATCTTAGCAGAGGAGGAGGTACAGAGGGACTGGAACCCAGCATGAGGAGACAGATGAAGCGGGAAAGACAACGGTCTGGGCTTCTGTAGCCCCAGGAGGGAGTTGGGATTGATTCTGAGCGCTATGAGAAGGTGCTGGAGGGATTTAAAGAGGAGAGAATGTCATGGTCCGGTTTCTGTTTTGAAAAGGTCGCTTGGGCAGCAGCGTAGAGAATCGACTGTGGAAGAACATGTTCTTTGTGGCTGTGTTAAATGCCAGACCCTATTCCCTCTTCTGGGGAGGGCAGCGCCGAGGCGCGTGGCCTTCAGCAGCAAAGACGACTGAGCTCTCTTAGACTGAGGATGGTCTAATTGATGACCTAGCTACTCCTATGGCAGTCACACTCAGGGGACATCTCGGTGCTCTCCTGGGGTTTCAGCAGAGACTCAGGCTGTGAAATACATAATCTAGACATCTTTTCTTTTCCCCTCCCCTCCCCTCTTGTCTCTTTTTCTTTCCCCTTCTTGGTACATTTCCCCTCCTTCCCTCCTTCTCCCTCCTTCCCACTCCCCCTTCCCCTTCCTCTTTCCTTTCCCTCTCTTCTTTCCTTTTGACTGGCTCCATGAACTCCAGTTGTTCCTGCTTCACCTCCTGAGTTCTAGGATCGCAGGCGTGTGATGATGTCCAGCTAAGGAACTAGCCATCCCTTAACTCAGTGTGTTTTCTTTCCCGGGTATGAACCACCCTACATGAAGGGGGCATTGCTGCTGCTGTTTGATGTTTGAAAGTTGGTGACATTTAATACATTCTTTAACCCGCAGAGGGGAGATTCATTTTGTCACATCCAGATGCTATTTGAAAGGCGACCCTTGGGTGCAAGTGAAGCTAGGTTCTTTCTTCCTCACAGCATCTCTCCCCTCCCTCTCCCATTATTTACTGGCAGGAACCATACTGCCTCCAATCTCCTGTCCTTGGCAGTCCCCTGACTTCAACCCCGAGATGCGTATGTCATCAGAACATCCAGTGGCAGCTCAGAAATCATGGCCAGGTTCAATATAAATTCCGTCTTGCTTAGGCAGCTTTGCATAATAACTCTCCGAAAAGTCTTCACCAGAGGAGGAGCGATTTATTGGGGCTAGTGGGCCTGAACATGCGCAGAATGGCATTGAATTCACGAGGAGTTTTAGGGTTCAAACTCTTTGTCACCCTTGTCCCCAGTGTGCCTGTTCCGGGCCATTATGAAGGTCAGAGCTGCAGTCGGATGAATGAGAATGTCAGGGTCTATACCGTATATAGAGCTTGACTAGGCTTCTTGGACATTTGCAAGGAATGAGGACTTTCGGGGGATTGGCCTGAGACAGGTCAGTGCTCTCGTTTTAATCCAGGCAGCTTCCTGAGGTTTTCCAATGAGAATCAAGCCAGCTGGGTTAGAGTCGGTCACTGGAGCTTCTCAGCTCTGTCTTCAAAACACAGTGTCCAGAGAGTCTGTACTCTTCTTTTAGACAACGGGGTGCAGGAGTGGGCAGGTGTGTGGGTCACATTCCGTACCCCCAGATTCAGCACCAGAACCAACCTTCCAGCCTTGTGCTACTATCGATTTCTTCCACCAACTCTAGTCTGAAAACTACTGCTTAGACCATGTTTTCTGAGAGCAGGGTGGTGTGATGGCGTTCCTGGCATAGAGGGACATTTCAGGACAGGTGGGGATAATCTATGTCTCCTGGGGCAGGACCGATGTCTACACAGTGGTCAGTCGGCTTCTGAGGCTTGGAGAAGAGGGTTCTCATGATGAACGCTGACGGTCCACTTGACAGGATCTAGAACTGCCTAAGAGGCAAACGTCTAGGCACATCCGTGAAGGGTTATATAGGTTAGGTCCATACAGGAGAGAGGATTTTTCCTGAATGTGGGCAGTATCATGCCACAGGCTAGGATTCCAGACTAGCAACATTTTAATGAAAAAAGTTAGGTAGACTGATGGAGGTGAAGGGTGAAGCATTTTGGGCAGGATAAACCTGGGGGCTATCCTAGAGGAGGGAGGATTTCAGGCAGGCTTGAGCCGATTCAGATTGCCCAAGCTGTGGGTGGAAGGACGTGAGTGTTTTGTTGGGCACAAGAACAAGGCTGTCTACTTCTGTGTAGGAAATCGTAAGACGAAGATTAACTTTGGTTGATTCTTCTACTTATGCACGTATTCATCTATCAACTCGGCGTGTAGACTCTCTGTCTTCGGCTTTGGGATAGAGTGACAGATGAGTCCATTGTGGCCTCTGGTACTTAGAGAAGGCTCTGGAGCGTGGCTGGAACCACCATGCCCCAGCCGCTTTGCTCTCTAATGCCTGAGGTTCAGGTTGGAGTCAGAGATTTGAATGGGTTTCTGACAGCCTCAAAGTCACTGTCATAGTGAAGGTTCTGTGGCCGGATGTCACACATAGAGGACTGGCCTGCTCAGGCAGCATGATCGCCACAAAGTGGCAGGAAATGGATTGCTCTTGAAGGGGAAGAGAAAGGAAAGACTGGATTGTAGGCGTCCCTGCCTGTGTGTTCTGGATTCTAGATTATCAAGTCCTTCCATAGGCCTACAGACCAGTCTGTGAGAACCGCAGGGGAGGTGGTCAGAGTATGGCTTGGGGCTGGGGAGCTGGTACGTGGTGGAGCTGGACAGTCCCGCCTGATAACCAGCCTGGTGTTCGCCTGCTCTCTCAGAGCCTCCACAGCCAGGCAGACGCATTGGAACATCGCTCGGAGCTACTCTGAGATCGGTACCAAGGAGGAAAAGGCTAAAGGAAGCTTTGAGGGAGATTTCTTTTTGCCAGGCTGGCCTCGAACTTACTGAGATCCGCCGCCTGCCTTTGCCAAGTGCTGGGATTAAAGGGCGCCACTGCCGCCCCTCCCACCTGCGGTGGGTGGGGGATTTCTTTCTACCAGCATGGGTGAGAAAAGTGCTCTGGTGTGTATAGGGAGAGATGGCTGCAATAAGTCAGGTGCTGGGGGAGGGGAGATGAGCGCGGATGGGGAGACCTTAGACGTTCTCACGTTTGCAAGTGCAAAGTGGCAAGCAGACAGGCCTTGAAGTAGTACCTGAGCTCTGGCCTCCCCTGTGCCTCCCCCGTGCCAGTGGCACCTGGGTGGTCAAGCGCAACACAGCAAAACTTCCTGGAGACCGCATGGTACTAGATTCTGTGCCGGGTGCTGGGAGGGACTCACATGGAAGTCCAGGATTTGGGGGGCTGCTGGCCTACCCGACTCAGGTCCCTTCCTTCACACTGGCGTGGATGTGTCCTGGGAATTGTTGGGTGTTCAGCCTAAGTGGCTGGGCTGTGGCACTGTGGATGCTCTGTTCCAGGAGGGAAGACACATGTTAACATTACATGGGTTTAAACTGATACAGTAATAGTGTTGTTTGGGATGTAAGAAAATGAGAGTGGGGAGAAAGGGTTTTGGAGTCTCTCACATCTCAGTAACCTTCCCTGTCCAAACACCGTTCACTAGTTCTGGCTGTCGTAATGAAACACTTATTTCTTGGTTCTATGGTTTGCAAATTCAAGATTACAGTACCAGCAAAGTTAAGTTCCTGGTAAGGGCCCCTTTCCTGGTTTATTACATATGGCTGCCTTCTTGTTGTGTCCTCAGATGTGTGTATATGGGGCCTAATATATTTAATTCTTCATTTTTTGAGATGGGCTCTCATGTACCCTGGGCTAGCCTCAGACTTGCCCTGTAGCTGAGGATGACTTTGAATTTTTGGTCCTTTCTTGCCTCAATTTGGGATTAGAGCGCTGGGATTAGAAGTGTGTGTGCTCCCCAAGCCCCTATACCTAGTATTCTTTATGTGGCTTCTGGGGATTGAACTCAGGTCTTTGTGCTTGTAAGACAAGTCTTTCCCAGGGCTAAACTATCCCCTCTGCCCCCTTCTGTCTCTTCTTTCCTTAATCCACACCCCATTGTGCAGGCTCTGCCCTTATTACCTCTAAATGCTCCATCTCCAAATGCTATCAATCTGGGAGTCAGGACACCAGCTTTTTTTTTTCTTTTTTTCATATGGGGTGGCACCATTCAGTCTATCACTAAGCTGACTTTTCTTTCAAGGGCCACTCTAAGAACAGTACGACATCAAGGGAAATAAAATGGTTCCTTCACCTGCCTGTAGCTAGCTTGTGAGGGTTTGTTCAAAGCTGAGTGGGAACTGAGTTCTCGGTGCACCCATTACACATGCTGAAATGCAAAGAGCAGGGTGTTCACGCTCCGGAGATGGTTTTAACGTGTGTCTGTGGGTGACTGGGGACTGTGGGCTCCTGGGCGCTAGGCCACCAGGCAGAGGCACTGCAGAGGGTGGCGGTGGAAGGAAAGAAGGGATCAGAAACGTCACTGGCCAGCACTGCTTATCTCTTGTTTACAGGCACAAATAATAGGCCAAGGTCCTGTTGTAACAGCAACAGGGGACTTGTGGCCACATATTATGAGTGACTAGACAGGAACTCGGGAAAGCGACAGAACTCAGTGCCAGATGGAGTGGGGGCAAAGGAGGGACCTTGGGTCAGTTGCTCTCTGGGTGGGGAGCAGTGACCCTCTTTACTCCCCTTCCCAGAAGAATGAAAGCTGGGGAGGGAAGAGGCTCTTGGCAGAAGATGAGGGATTTGTTTTGGAACACTCCCTCTGTCCCTGCTGGAGAGAGAGACTGGTTCTATAGCCCAGGATGGCCTTGAACTTGTAATCCCTTTGCTTCGGTGTCACAGATACTGGGACTGTAGGCATGTTCCATCTTATCTGGATGGGGACGTATTTCAAAGTATGGCGTGACTCATGTCCTTAGTTATGAGCATAGAACTTGTGGGACAATAAGGACAAGTGTCTGATTGGAGGGTTGAACCTGAGCCTTATCTCAAGGTAGTAGACAGGAAGTTGAGCCAGTGGACACGTTCTCATTCTAGAACAGGAGGTCGGAAGAGGAGGTTGGAATTCCTCTCCCCACAGAAACGCTCCAGAAAGGTTCTTGGAAATCTCTGGAGAGGAACGTCTAGTTCTCAGAGCTAGACTGGACCCCTCTGTTGGTCTGGGATCATAAAGAGACCTCCCACTCCTTACAATGTCCGCTAGAACCAGGCGGCTGGTGTTCCAGACCGGAAGGCTTTTCAGAGCCCAGCAACTACTTCTTATTTCTGATTGCAGCCTTTACTGACCTGGGGTCAGTTCTTGATGAGGACATTAGTCTAACCTGCCTGGTGCCAGCTTCCTCCAGCTTGAGACATCAATCATGAACTGGTAATCTGGCCCCCATGGTCTGGTACAGACAGGTGATGGCTGAGCTTGGTCCATGCCTGCTCCAGCCTGGGGCACGCTGGTCACAACTCCATAGAATGAGTCATATGCTGCCGCCCGTCCTGGCCCTTTCTGTCCCCTGTGGCTTTAATACAAATGTCACCCCGTGGGATTCTTTCCTTGTGGGACTTTATTTATTTATTTATTTATTTATTTATTTATTTATTTATTTATTTATTTATTTATTTTTAAATGCCATATTGGAAAGGACATTTGTCTTCTCTTCTGTTTAAATTGCTTTCCATGGGTTTGGGAGACCTGGCCATCGATTTTCTTTTAGCGTGTGTAGAAAGCGCCGTGAAGATTTTGGCTAATTAACTTTTGGAGAAGTGCTGCTTACATTTATCCCGGAGGTTGAAATCTTGTTTTCCCCCTCCTGCCATATCTTCAAGAATGGCTTTTAACTTTTGTTTTCAAGTACTGCCAGCACCCAGTCTGTTTAAAGATGACGTGTTCCCTGGAGACAGGTGATGGTCTAGAGGCTGTGGGATGTCACTTTGTGAGGCTCCAGTCCTTAGCGCAGTGGGTTAGAGGCACTTGCTGAGCAAGTCCAACGACCTGAGTTCAATCCCTGGAACCCATGTCAAGGTGGAAGGCGAGAACTCTGTTATTTAATATTTATAAGATGTTTCATTCACACGAAGTTTACACTTCTGAGAATCCACATTTCCCCCAGCACGCCTGTGAGTACTGACACTATATTCAGAGATCAGCTCCTGTCTCACTGTGTCCCAGCCTTGTTTGGCTTTCTCCTCCATTCGCTATAAGGCACAGATGTTGAACTTCACTGTTCATTCTGAGTGAGCCCATTTTCTTGTTCCTCTTATGTGGGCCAAAGCTGTTGGAAGTGAGGAGCATGGCAGGGAAATTTGCCTTGAAATCTTTCTGTGGATTTCTCTGGTACAGGCTTCCAGAAGTCTATCTGGAAGAAAGAAATCCTGTTCCAGGAGATGAAGTTTACCCTTCCCACTCCCCCTTTTTTGGGCTCAATTTATAATTTTGTTTTCCCCTCCCTTAACCAGAATTTCTTAGGTTGAACTAGTTAACATCTTTTTTAGAAAAGGTCATGGGATGAGCCTGGATGGATGGTGGTGCCCTTCCACCCGTCTCCTAGGCCCTGGGGAAGCTGAGGTAGGAACACGGGCTACGTAGTAAGATCCTGTCTGAAACAAACAGCAGACTATGGGAACCGTCTCCCTGTGGTACTCTGAGCAATTCCCATCAATGTGGCATGGGTGGTCGCTGCTGGAGACCCTGGGCACGCTGTATCATCTCGCATGGCTTAAACTGCCTGCAAATGGTTCCGTTCCTCTGAGATGCATCGCCTTAGCAGGGGGAACCATTCAAGCTGGTGCGACACAGGCAAATACTTTGTCGAAAGCGTTCTTTATTTTTGATCAATCTTGTGGTCCTTGTTAGTATCTTTGATTACATCAGATTATGTGCCGTTCCATTTTATAGCATTTTAATGGGCTTTCTGCTCCCCTCCCCAGTTCATTTCCTGCTGTGTGGTTATTAGGATTTGATGGTAGCTTGGTTTTGTTACTGCTGGGATACCTTCTGTGTGTGCTAACCCTCCCGTGTGAATGTGGGGAGTCTTCAGAGGTGAAGAGAGGGAGTGGGGGATGGGAGGGGAGCGGGGGTGGGGTGCGGTGGGGATTTATTGTTTGTTTCTCAGAGGCCTGTCAACAATTAAATTACAGATGAACCTTCCATGACTGTATTCTCCAACTGTAAGATGTTTGCTTTGGATCCTTTGGCAGGAGGCTGGTGGGATCACTTGGGGGCTAAAGGTGCTTGCGGAGCAAGCCTTAGGACCTCAGTTCCGTCCTTGATGGAAGGAGAGAACTGTTTCTGCAAAGTTGTCCTCTGCCCTTCACACACGTGCCCTGCCCCACACTCCCACACTAGTGATGATGATGATGATAATAATAATCAGAATAAAGTTAAAAAATCTTTAGTAGAATCTACCCATTGACTTAAAAAAAGATCAGAAAAGGCTGCTTAAAACCTTGCTGTCTAGCAAGCAATAGTGGAATGGGCTGGGATTAGAACCCTGTGCATTGCTGGTGGTCTTGTGAACTGGCTGAGCCTCTGTGAGAAACAGTATGGTAGTTCTTTTTTTTTTTTTCTGATTTGATTTTTTTTGTTAAGATGATGTCTGGTTAAATTTATCATAGCTTATCCAAATGAAGCGAGAAAGAAAAAAGTTTGAGAAAACACCAACAAAAGCATAAAGAAAACTAATTCTTTCTTGTAGCAGCTGCTGCAGAGCACAAGCGAATCTTTCTCGCGTTCTGTGGGGATGCAGTTGAGTGAGAGCGCCTTTGGTTTTTAAGCCTTTCTTCAGAACCATTCCACTTGCCAATAACACGAGCTCCACGGCAGAAGAGTCTCAGTAGAGGAAGAAACAGAAATCCCCCTACACGGGGGGCTGTCTCTGTTCTGTAATTATGGAACGAGGAACCATAATTCATTTTTCAGCTTAGAAAGCTGATAAACTCAAAAGTGTCAATATTTTTAACCAAGGGCACAAAATTCCATAAAGTTTATATAATCCACTGCTTCAAGTGCTAAACATTTGCAAAACGAGGCCACCTAAGTCCCTTCCCAACAGAGTAGAATATAGTGGCATTGTCAAAAGGAAATTAATTCACAAAATAATAAAGCACTTTATATATTATGCTGGCTACAATTTTGCAAGCTGGGAACAAGTTAGAGTCATCTGGAAAGAGTGAGTCAGTTGAGGAGCTGTCTCCATCACGTTCGCCTGTAGGCAAGTCTGTAGGGCGCTTTCTTTTCCTTTTTTTAAAAATTTCTTTTTTCTTTCCTCCTCCTCCTCCTCCTCCTCCTCCTCCT
>NC_022009.1:21160929-21162021 GCF_000317375.1 Microtus ochrogaster | reverse complement strand
CCCCTCCCCCTCTTCTTCTTCTTCTTCTTCTTCTTCTTCTTCTTCTTCTTCTTCTTCTTCTTCTTCTTCTTCTTCTTCTTCTTCTTCTTCTTTCCCCTCCTCTTCCTCCTCCTTCTTTCTTCTTCTTCTCCTTCTCCTTCTTCTCCCCCAATTTTTTTTTAAAGAAAACAAACTATCAAAACATACTATTTTTTTTATCTATTAAAAAATAGTAAAAACTATTTTTTACATACCAATCCCAGTTCCCATTCCCCGGTAGTTCTTAAAAAGAAAAAAAAAAGAAACAAATAAAAGCAGAGTTTCCACATGGTCCATTAAATCCACTCTTGGGACTGAACTCTAAATAATTAAAAAGGAGAGGCTTGATATTTATACCCCTATGTCCGTGGGGTATTGTGACATATTTTCTATAGAGAGTATAGTTATTACATTCACAGTGATTGGAGCATGAAAGCAATCCAGGTATCCACTGGCTGATGAACCAATAAGCAAAGTATGCAATATGATACAGTCAGAAACAGGACATTTTGACATATATTATAGCCTGGATGAATCTAGAATACTGTAATATGCTAAATGCAATATGTTGGCCTCAAAAGATCCAAATTATATGAAATACTTGATTCACAGGCATCAAATTGACTCTTTAAATTGGGTCACCACCCTGCAAACCAGGGTGGCTTTATATTAGTGTCTTCAACTCTGGGCATTGAATTGCTTTGAGTTCAACTGTTATTATTAATTTTGTCCTAACTAAAAAACACATGTCTCTGTGTGTCTGTCTGTGTGTATAAATGCTACATACATGTGCCTGCATGGAGGTCAGAAAAGGACATTAAATCCCCTGGAGCTTGAGTTACAGGTGGGTGTAAGCTGTCTGACCAGGGTGCTAGGAACCAATCCCAGGTCCCCTGGAAGAACAGTGACTGCTCTTAGCAGTTGAGCCTTCTCTCCAGCCTCACTATTATAATTTTTATTAATTAAAATTAGTCCTTGAACTACTGAGAACTCAAGAACAATGGCAATGGGTTTTTGATCCTACTGCACATACTGGCTTTGGGGGAGCCTAGGCAGTTTGGATGCTCAACTTAC
>NC_022009.1:21141594-21160829 GCF_000317375.1 Microtus ochrogaster | reverse complement strand
AAGCTGATGAGGAAGAGGGACTTGATCGGGGGAGGGGGAGGGAAATGGGAGGCGGTGGCAGGGAGGAGGCAGAAATCCTTAATAAATAAATAAATTTAAAAAAAAAATAAAAAAAAATAAAAAAAATAAAATTAGTCCTTGAAAATTTTATACACATAATGCATTCTGATGACTGCCCCCACCTCTGTTACAGCTCACCCACCTGCATCAACCACACCTCTTCCAGATGAGTCCCTGTCTCACAATCTTGTCCTTTTGTTTTGTTTTGTTTCTTACTGTGTTTAGGGAGGGTTGTGTGACCAGGGGTTGGGACTATGTACCGGAGCCTAGTGGGTTCCCTTTGGTGGTTGCACAACTAGGGACAGTGACATCCCCTTCTGTAGCATCCCTCAGCAATTCCCAAGGGGGTGGGGGAGTGTCAGACCTTATTTTAAATACTTCTCTTGTTTGCTTTTGATCAGAGAAAGTTCTTTTTCTTTTCTTTTGTTTTGTTGTTGTCGTTTTATCGAGACAGGGTTTCTCTGTGTAACAGTTCTGGCTGTCCTGGAACTCACTTTGTAGACCAGGCTGGTCTTGAACTCACAGAGATCCCCTTGTCTTTGCCTCCTGAGTGCTAGGATTAAAAGCATGCACCACCACACCCGGCCCAGAGAAAGTTCTTTTTCTTTAACTGTGGGTGCATATCCATGGTGTCCTTCCTCAAATACTTCTTACAACGAATGGCTAAGCCTCCACAGGGTGTCTCCTCTGCCCTTGTAGTCTTGGTTTATCCTAAATACTCTTCTGTCACAGTAGGAACCTGGATGGCTTTTGGCAACTTCTGAGAGTCAAGTGTAGGGGTGGTCAAGGAGGGGGCTCTGGTTCTGGATGTTCTCTAAGTCCTATGCAGGACATTGTTACTGAACCACCTCCAAGGGGTGGCCATGTCTCAGCTGGTCACCTTAGTGATGGTGTTTTTTCTTTGGGCCTATTTTAAAGTATTTTCTAAGCTATTTGGTAGATTTGGGACAGGAGGTGGAATCTGGTAGAGATTTGATGACAAATGGGGCTCCTGGTGCCCACCAACTTAGTTGCCATTAATGTGGCTTCTTCCCCGGAAGAGGGGAGGGGACCGCTTCCCTCTGGTTGTGTTTCTATGCCCCCTGGTCTCACTCCTTTTCTTTCTTGCCTCCCATAGGCTTGGGGACCAGTTCTACAAGGAAGCCATCGAGCACTGCCGGAGCTACAACTCACGACTGTGTGCCGAGCGGAGCGTGCGCCTCCCCTTCCTGGACTCGCAGACTGGGGTGGCCCAGAACAATTGCTACATCTGGATGGAGAAGAGGCACCGAGGCCCAGGTGAGCCATGCCTCTGCTGGGACCAGCATGCTCCAGGGCTCCAGTCTGGAGGAAAGAGTCTGGGAGTCCACACAGTGGGTGGGTTGGGGGTCAGATAGTCCCTTCTCCAAGGGACCAGACAAGGATGGTCTGATGTATTTATCTTAAAGAAATCCAATGAAAGCGGTCTTCATTTTTCACCCTTGGGGTTGACTAAAAATCTGCGGATGTGCTTAGTTGTGGGAATAAGGCTTAGTTTTGTCATGGGAACTCTGTCCCCGAGGCTCGTCATCTGTGGAGGGTAGATAATCTCAGTATTTACTACCCAGAGTTGATCGGGATTAAATGACACTGTCTATGAACAACTCAATATGCACATGCTCTAAAATGCTCGATGTTATTGCTGTCACAACCAGGATTCTAATCTAGGCTTCAATCCACTGGTGTAGATTAGGGAGACAGCTAGCTCTAGAAATGCAGGTTTCTGTGGTCTTAGTTATTTTAAAATTTAATTGTATGTATGTATGTGTGTGTATATATATATATATATATATATATATATATATATATATATATATATATATACATGTGTGTGTGTGTGTGTGTGTGTGTGCACATAACTGTTTCCATGTGTGTGCATGGGGTGTGTTGGCACAAGTGTGCATGCAAGCATCTTCTTTAATTAGATGCTCTTCACCATCTTTTTTGAGGTAGGGTCTCTCACTTTTTACGCAGAGCTTGCCGATTCAGCTCGGCTGGCCAGCCAGGGTGTGTATTTACATGGGTTCTGAGGATTGAACTCAGATCTGAGCTCAGATTTGCTGATTGCATCCCCATGGTGTCATTCCTGTGAGTTGGTAATTAGGTCTAGAGACTTAGTCTGTCTGTCTGTCTGTCTGTCTGTCTGTCTCTCTCTCTCTCTCTCTCTTTCCTCCCTGGCAAGGGTAATTCTGAAGTGGTAGTTTGTGCCTTCATCAGGAGGCTCATACAATCCAGTTATCTTCCATTTATTCATGTTAGCGTCCTTCATGATAATCATCTAGATTCTTATTCCATTAAGAGTAGCAAAAAAGAAAAAAAGTGGCCTTTGATTGGGGGCCATCGTTGTTTTTTTATTTATTAGCTCTACAGCTTCTGTAAAGAAAAACATCCTCTCATTAAAGCTTTGGTTATGGTGAGGTACAGCTGACATGAGATAAATGGCATTTCCCCTGTATTTACCAGGTTTCAGAATAATGAGTTGGTTCCTTGGTATTGTCCGAAGCTAATCAATACAGTTATTTTAAGTGCTATCATGAACTCGGACTTAAACACATTTGATGTACTTTAATCCATTGCGGTTGTTATTCGGATTGATGGTTACATGGTCCCACCTTCAGCCAGCCAGCAGGGCTTTGGAAACAGCCCAGTCCCTTCTGATGGTTTCCCTGCCGTCCCAGTATCAGGACAAATCGATGCAGGCTCACCTCATGCACTTCCTGCCTTGGACCAGATGGAGCTGCTTCTCCAAGGAGCCCCAGGTTCTTGTTTTTGTAGGAGATTTTTAGAAGCAAACATCTATGCAATTCACGGCTTCTAGGTTTATCATTGTTTCTCAGGCTTTTCAGTCAGCACAGCTATAAGGTATGATATTTTTAAGTGAAATATGCTGTGGAATTCTATCCTAGATAATTCAGTTTTGAATAGTTTGTACTTAGCTATTTTTATTCTATCTTCCCCTTTTCAGACATCACACACACACATACACACACTCCCTGCAAGTGCATGCATGCACATACTTATTACACACATGCCCATATACATGCAAAAATGCATGCATACAACACATATCCACATATACCCTCAAACGTGGATTTAATGATACTGATACTCTTGCTTTCCCATACAGTGCTCACAACAGGCACAGCATCATAGTATCAACAAGACTAGTGACAGTAAGATTACTGGACAGGGTTTAAGATTTTTTTTCTTCCTTTTGCTTTTTGTAGGTCTTGTTCCCCTTAGGCTGTGGTGTCAAAGCACTCCGCCTTAAAGTCACTTCAAATAGTTTTCTGTGTTGGTTGTGACAGTAAGTCTCCTATACGGTTGGATTTATAGGTTTTGTTTTGGTTTTACTTCTTAGGGGTTGCTCTGTGCAGAGGTTCCACAGAATTCTTTTCTGAAAATTAGCTTCTCATTTTGAGTCACGGTATAGCCCCTGAAAACCGTAAACACAGTACAGAGAACGCCTTTCTGACTCTCATTCGCTTTCCTCTGAGAGCGGACCGGAATAACACACCCCAAGTTGATATTGGTGAAATGCATGTAAATAGCTCTTGCCATTTTTTTAAAATTTAAATTAGTTTTAAAATTCAAATACATTTTGATCATATTCTTTCATTCCCCCAAGTCCTTCCAGATCCTTTCCCCGTCCCTACCCACCCAACTTTAAATTCTTTCTCAGAAAACAGGCAAAACCCCAATACAGCAACAAATTCCCCAAACCAAAATCAATCAATCAATCAATCAATCAATCAATCACTACCCAAAAGGAAATTAAAAAAAACCCCACCAGATTGTAACCAAATAAAAACACACACACACAAAACTGTGGAGTTTATTGTCTGTTGGTCAGCTGCTCTTCCCTGGGGTGGCTGATCTGCCCAGGGCCGCTCCGCTGGAGAAAGCTGGTTTTTCCTCTCCCAGCAGGTATAAATGACAATTAGGTTTTACCCATTTCCAGTGTCTAAGTTTTTATTTATTCATTCACTTTCAAAAGATATAACAAGATAGTATATAATAAAACAAAAACGGTCACATTGAAGTAGGACAAGACAAAACAACAAAAGGAAAAGAATTCAAAGGAAGGCACAATCATCCGAGTCCCACGCCTTCACACCCTCAGGAATCCCATAAAATCACTAAACCGGAGTCCTAAGCGCAGAGGCCTGGCTGCAGACCCGTGCAGGCCCTCTGCTGCTCCAGTCTCCATGAGTTCCTGTGGGCTTTGCTCATTGCTGATTTAGAGGGCCTTGTTTTCCTGGTGCCCTCCATCTCCTCTGGCTCCTACACTGCCTCCTCTCCCACAGGGTTCCCTGGAGACCTTGCCTTTTTATCACAGGTAACCAACACCACAGTCAAGAGCTGAAACCATTTCCTCACCACAGAGATCTTTTTCATATAACTCCTTTATAACTGCACCTAATCTTCTTTCTCATCAAATCCTCTCACCGTCTCCAGTTATAAAATAGCTCAGTTAGACGGTGGTACTAATAAATAGCTATCTTAAACATTTCCTGTCTACTGAAGACCACATCAGACCATCAAGTCCAACCTAGAGTTCTTGAGAAATTTTTGATTACATTTACTTAAGGATCTGTGATAACTCTTAGGTTTCCTTCATCAGAGAACATGTTGATTTTTTCTTCATTCCCAAAGAACACTTTTTATGGATATAAAGCTACAAATTGATAGTCCTTTTTTGAATAGCGTTTAGACAGTCTGTAACTTCTTCAGATGATTTGTCACGAGGAAACTGCTGTCACATGGATTTCCCCTGCTATGAGAGGATCCATCTTCTGGTCCGTCTTCTACCACTGTCAAGCCTTTGCTTTTAGTTTTCAAAAGTTTAATTTTGATGTGTCTTGGGATGGATTGGTTCAGCTTTATTTTATTTGAAGCTTACTTGGCTTCCTGAACTTACAGTTTTTTTTTGTTCCAATTTTGAGAAATTGCTGGCCGTTATTTCCAGCACCATTTTCTTTCCTTTTGAGATTATAACAACACACATCTTCTGCTCCCTAGGCTCTATCTTTTTTTGTTTAAAAATTTAAACCTTTATTACATACGAGTGTTCTATCCGTATGTGTGCAGTGCCTGCAGATGCCAGAAGAGGGCGTTGGATCCCCTGGGATTGGCATTACAACAGTTGTGAGCTGCCACGTGGGTGCTGGGTATCAAATCCGGGTCCTCTAGAAGAGCAAAGAGTGCTCTTAACTGCTGAGCTATCTCTCCAGCCCCCTAGACTCTATTTATTTTGTTTTTCAGTTCCTTAATTAGATATTTTCTACAATTTTATCTTTCATTTACTGTTTCTTAGAATTTTCTCCTGATGAGCTTCACCCATGGAGAATTTTTTGGTTTTTTGATTACTATTTTTTTCTCAATTTACTATTTGGTCCCTTGTATTTTTGTGTATTTTTTCTCTTATTGAAAATAGATTTTTTTAAAATACAATATATTTTGATTTTGGTTTCCCCTCGCACAACTCCTCTGAGATCCTTCCCTACATCCCCTCCCATCTGAATATGCACCCTTCTGTCTCTAGTTAGAAAACAAATAGGCATCTAAAGGATAATAATAAAATAAGAGAAAACAAAACAAACAAGCTGGAATAGGAAAAGCACAAAAAACACACATATATAGATGAAGAAACAGACAGGTTTGCACACACACATTATGGGAATCCCATGACAACACAAAACTGGAAGCCAAAGGAACTATAAGGTTAAAAAAGTAAGCCTTGGCAAAACATTATGGGACAGAGAACCTGCAAAGATGTCACTGAGTTCATTTTGTGTTGGCCATCTACTTTTCTGAGACTTTCTGTTGCATGGTAAAGCATTTTTATGATGGCTGCTTTAAAATCCTCTTCAGGTAATTCTAACATTAGCATTGTCTAGCCTTTTCTTACTATGTTGATTGGATCTTGGACATTTTGGCTATTTTGTTATGAGACTCCAGATGTCATTGATATTTTTTTAAAGCAGGCTCCCATGATAATGTGCGTATGTACGTGTGTGTGTGCATGTATGTGTGCATGTGTGTGTGTGTGTGTGTGCGTGTGTGTGTTTATTGTTACTAGAGCATGAGAGTAGGCCCCAAGGTTCCTCATGAGTTCAAGCGTCTCCCCTGGCTCCCTCTGACGTCAACACACCAGATATGCTGGATTCATGGGTAGCTTATGCCATTCTTTTCTGGTCTTTGGTTAGAGGACAGACTTTTCTTGGGACTTTTTTGTTGTTCTGCATTTATTGATATCTTCAGGTTATCAGCTTCCCCACGGCCCAGCACAGGACACTTGATTTAAAGGTAATACTCAAGGAGCTCAACCAATCAGATGTCCCTCAGGTTACCGTGTCCCTCATTGGTCTGCTATGGTCGCTTCAGCGCTGTCTTGTTTGTTGAATGGACAGTGTCTAGTGAATTTGACTATACTTATAAAAAGAACATGATGGTGCTGGAGAATGGGCTCAGAGGTTGAGAGCGCTGGCAGCTCTTCCAGAGGTCCTGAGTTTGAGTCTTACATCCATCTGCCTGACAGCTTAACAGACACCTTCATCTCCAATCTCAGGGAATCTGTGCTTACCTCCGGCCTCCTTGGACACTGTACACATGTGCTTCATACACACAGACACGGACAAAGTACCTATGTACGCTTCAAAAATGGGTAAAAGAATAGGAGAAAGTTTACCTATTTTTATGTTTAGAAACAGAAATCCTTGGGATTATATTTTCATTAAATAAAAACTTAAACAGCTTTATGAGATACAGACTGAGCATCCCTAATCTGAAAATCTTTTGTGTGTGTGTGCATGTGCATATGAGTGTGTGTTTGTGTATGTGTGTGCATGTGAGGTGTCAGAACTTAGGAGACAGAGACAGGGGGATCTCTGTTGGTAACCCTGAGCAACATGAGGTTGAATCTGTCTAAAAGAGAAACAGAGCTCACACAAAGGTGATCCCAGCACTTGAGATCCCAGCCTTTAATCCCAGCACTAGGGAGGTGGAGACAGGAGTGACATGGCTGGACAGAGAGAGGACTATACGGCAGAAGGAGACAGGAGCTCAGTGCAGTCTAGGAGCCGCGCAGTCTGAGGCAGTCGGTCTGAAGCAGTGTGAGGTCAATCCGTGGATGCAATCTGAGGACAGAATTACCCCTTTGGTCTGAGCATTGATAGAGGTAAAGGAACTAACTCCCTAGTAGCTGGCGTTCTGCTTCTCTGATGCTTCAGTTTTGGCCCCCTGATAGATGACGCTGAGTCTTTTTTATTAAGACCAACAAGAATTCGTGCAACACACCTGAAGCCAGGGCTAATGTTCGACAGCCCTGAAAATTCAAAATTCCGAGTTCTAGTTTTTGGAGCATTTTGGATTTTGAATTTTCTCATTAAGGATTGTTGGTATAGGCAAAGTTGACATAAATATTTCAAGACATAAAAAACCCTGGGTTCTGAAATGTTTCTGTCTCCAAGCATTTGGGTTCATGGTACTCACTCACATGATGGACTAAGCATGCTGTTTTGTGTGTCATTTGTTGAGATTTGACATGCGTATATGTAAAACCATTTGCATAATCCAGATAATGAACATATCCTCTACCCGACAAAGTTTCTAAGTCCCCTTGACCCCTTTCTTTTGTATCTTTCCACCTCTCCTCTCTCTTCCTTGAGGGCAAAGCACAGTTTTCTTTATATACTGGAGTCAACTGCTATGTCTCCTTTTCAGAGGTGGAGATGTCTACTCTCTTTCACGTAATGTAACCTTTTTGATTCATCCACGTACTGGCATGCATCAGTAACTTCTTTCTGTCAGCTCTTTACCCTTCACCTGTTGACGAAGTCTTGGACTTCTCTCTAGTTTCTGGCTATTATTATGAACATCCGTGTTTAAGTCTTTGTTTGGACACACGCTGTCCTTATTCTGGGGCATACAGCTCAACCACAGAATCGCTAGATCACAAAGAAGGTGAACACTTAACTTTTAAAGAAATTGTTAGGCAGCTTTCCAAAGTGCAGTAGAGAGCATTCCCTCCTGATGTGTGCGAGGGCTCCATTGCTTAACATCTCTGCTAATACTGCACGTTGTCAGTCAAGAGGAAATTTGGCCATTCTGATGGATGTACAGCGATACTTCTTATTGTTTTAATTTTGCGTTCCCCTAATGAATAGTATTACTGATCATATTCATATACACTTACTTGCCTCTGGAAACTAACTGTTCTTTCTGTATCCACACTTAATCCCCCCGTGAACGGATGTGCTCTCCTCAAGCTGGTCCTTGCTTAACTCCTCACAAACACTTCTGGGGTGTGCACAGTTTAATTAGCCTCCGACCTTCTCTACCCCAAGAACCACCAGACTCTTCAGGTTAAGGGTCCAGTCTTCCAAGACTGTCCCATTTCGTATGCCAGTCGCAAGTCCAGGCTGTCAGCTGTGTTTCTGAAATCTGGATACAAATCAGGAGACCCCGTGGTGCTGTTCGGATTTGGTCATTTGCTTGAGTGGCTCAGAGAGCTCTGAGAAACAGTTCATCTATCTAGACCAGCAGTTCGTTACAAAGGATCCACCTCAGCCGTCTCCATCCCCTGGGACTCATCCCCATACATGACCTCCTCAGCCCTTCTCTGTTCATCTCCATTCATTTGTAGTATTCCTACGCCAAGGAGCTCACAGACACCACACTTGGCAGGGACCCAGATCAATGCATCGCTCAACCTTCATCGGAGAAGCTGCTTCTTGCAGTAGATGATAACTAACACAGAGACCCACAGCTAGCCAACGTGCAGAGAGTGAGAGATCTTGGCACACTCAAGCCTGAGTGGGTGTGTTTAACACAAGCTTCCCCTCACAGCTCCAGGGTCCACATGGAAGAGATGGGGTAAAGGCTGTAAGAGCCAGGGGTGGGAGATAATTGTAAGAAAGCAGCATTTTCCAGACATTACAGGGAGGGTGCACATATGAACTCACAGACACTGGAATAGCATGCACAAAACCCACACAAGCCCGAAACAGGCAAAAATCCCAGAGTGAGGGAGGGGAAGTGGGCACGAAGTCCCGCCCACAGCCAAGAAGTTATTTGAAAATGGTAGCTGCTGGGAGAGAGAAATCACTGTTCTTCAGTGGAGTGACACTGGGTCTATCAGCCACACTGCACGGCAGGCACCATACTCCAAAGAAGATGGCCAACACTAGTCAGACTCCATGGTTGTTTTAGTGGCTTATTTCTCTTCCTTCCTTCCTTCCTTCCTTCCTTCCTTCCTTCCTTCCTTCCTTCCTTCCTTCCTTCCCTTTTCTTTCTTAGAAAGAACGTGAAGTTGAGTGGGTAGAGATATTGGGGGAGGATCTAGGAAGAATTGTAGGGGGTAGGGAGAATATTATAAAAACATATTGTATAGGATTCTCAGAGAATAAGTAAAAAGTAAAATAGTTATTAAAAATGAACTATATGAAAGAGGTACCAGGGCAAGGGGTGAGGAGGGGCTTTGCCATCTCTATCTGTGACATTCCTGGTACTTGTGCTCAACCAACCAGCGTGCTCTGAACTTCACCCTTGTGGGACTCTGTGGCCCCTTCATTAGGTGGGCATGGCTGCTCATGACGTTGATTATTAGTGATGAGCTCAGCTCCCAGTGCCTTTGGAGATCAGACATGGAACGGCAGAAGTTAGAGGCTGAAGGTCTAGAGGAGACTGGAGGCTCCAGCTGATAATTGTATGTTTTGTATCCCTGGCAACATTCCCAATCTGAGGTTAGACAGAAACTCCAATCAGTGGTGATCTTATTAGTCTACAAGAAGACACTTTTAGGGAATCCGGAAAAGGAGGACCAAAGATAATGTATTTCTTATTATATATCCCAAGGCCAGTTTTATAGGAATACTCTGCCATATCTGGTTTGAATTCAGCGATATGTGTGTGTGTGTGTATGTGTGTACATGTGTGTGTACACCACACAAGCACTCTAACAACTGAACCACATCCCTAGCACCCTACTTTCAAGATAGGGTTTCAGTGATCCTGTAGTTGAGGCTGGTCTTGAACTCCCCATTCACCAGCCTCTCCCACCCTGGGCTGGAATTAGTGCTGGTGTATAGCAGGGCCACCACAGATCTTAACACATCCTCTGTGTGTATACTTTGTTGTTTACTTAAGCAGGCCCCTAAAGGAGGACATTTGCTATGCTACAGTGAATATACATTTTTACATTTAGGGATTCTTGGTACTGGAATTGGTAGGTCAAAGGGGGAATACTTGCAGAGTTTCGCTAGCAATATCGACTTCTTTATGATGTCATAAACCCTGTGTCCTTTGTAGTGGAGTAGAATGGTAGATACGTTTATAAGAACAGAATATTTCAACAGTATAGGAGTCTGATTCCTTCCTTCCTTCCTTCCTTCCTTCCTTCCTTCCTTCCTTCCTTCCTTCCTTTTTTCCTTTCTTCTCTCTCTCTCTTTCTTTTTTAGTAAGACAGGGTCTCACTATAAAGTGGCTAGCCTGAAACTTACTATGTAGTCTAGTATAGCTTGGCTTTGAACTCACAGAGATCCTGCCTCTTGAATGCTGGGATTAAAACTATATACCTTCTTGGCATAATCTTAATACTTGTAAAACAAGTTCTTCTGATAAATGTAGATAGTGGGTCCTTGGGATTTTCTGCTTCTCCATGTTTCTTATGCCTTATTACAATGCCTCTCTGTGCCTGCGAGGCAGGATCTCTCTGAACAGATACTGAGGATGTGAGGAACATGCATTCCACAGGACAGGGTTTGGTGGCCATGGGCAGAGGGACTGGTGTTCTTCGCCTGGGATCTTGGTGTGGGGAGCTGCTTTCTAGAGAGCAGAACTCTCAGCTTTAATCCTGCTGTTTGTGGGCGTACAATGGGAGATCCTTTGAGACTTGGGTAGGGTGAAGAGGATAGGCTTAGCGCCTCTGCTCTGAGGTAGACTCCGTTAGTATCTGTATTATTGTGAACTAGTTACAAGGTCACCCTTAGCCTTTGATGTCTCATGGGGTTTCTGCCCCAAGAGGAAAGTGTGTTCAATGTCAGCATCTGCTGCTGTGCCCACTTTAAGAGTGATGGGGATGAAGCTTGGGAACCCCTGGGCCAGAAGCGGCAGGCCACATTTCCATGTTGCCAAAGCCAGGGTAGTCTTGACACTTACAAGGGACACCAGGATAGAATCTTAGAGAGGGCAAGTAGGAGGGATGTCCCCAATGACGTGGACTAAATCCCAGAGCACAGCGTCAGTGCCCAGACTCTCAGCATTTAGGGATGATCCAAGAATGCTCGCGACCTTGAAAACAGGGCAGATTTTTAGCTAAGCAGAGAGGGTAGGCAGAACTCCAGGGTAACACCCTGGTGTGCTCAGGAAACATGCCTGCTCATTCTTTATGATCTACCTGGGGCCTTGTGTTCATCTCTCCATTCCTGTAAGGATGGTCCAAATGGATGTTTTTCAACCAGGGGCATGGATAGAGCCCCTATGATATGAGTTTTCTGTGCAAAATTTCTTAGGCAGGCACCCCACCCCCCCATTATAATTGCCTTGGCACATTTCGGATATCCTAGTTCAGATTTAAAAGTTCAAGAACTACTTGATGCCAAGTCTTGGTGAAGAATACCCAATGCATGTCACTATCTGTTTGTAAATGTGAAGGCCATATACCCATTGTGGTGACAAGGAGTGAGATGTGAAGGAGCTTGCCTCATGTGTGCCTTCTCATGTGCCTGGCTTGTGTAGGACTGTGGACAGGTGACGAATGGCCAGCAACATCTGGGTTCTTCATCTACGGTCTCTGATCTGGTTGTCTGCTTTCAAGCAGATGCTCCTACCTCCTCCTTGTGTTCCCATTCCTCCCTGATTCCTCAGGCTCTTGACTGATTCCTTTTAGCATGACTGGATACATGGTACATGGGATGGAGATGATTTCTGGTGACTGTTGGGAGAGGAGGTGGACACACTGGCCTAAGTCCTGGGCGGTAAAACTGGATTCGAAATAAAGGCAGGGTACCACAGGTGTTGTCTAACACACTGCTCTGTGAATGTATGAGTTTTCTTTCCCTTACAGGGAAGGCTGGGTTATAGCCATGGGTCTACCTTTGGGGTGTCGCAGAGAAAAAGCCTTCCTGCAGTGGACTTGAACTTCCAGCCTTTGACTCTGGCTGGAGTGAGAGGGATTCACTCAGTCCTTTTCTGCTCCACTGAAGTCTCTTCCTGGGCTTTTTCTGTGTCACTTCATCTTCCCAATTCTTCCTAGCTCAGTTGTTGCCAGAGAGACTCAGACCCAGACTTGGACCCCATGGATAGCGAAGTATTTGTCTGTGACCTGCTCCCGTTTAAACCTCAGGCTCAACACAGCCCAGTTTTCTAGGGAACCGGTTCTCCCAGCAAGTGTGCACGTTTCTGTACGAGTGTGCCTGTCACGCCTCTGCTTTCGCACAGGCCGCTCCTCTAGGCAACAGTGCTGCCGTTTGCAGAGGGGGTCTTGGTTGCCGGGGAGGATTGGTCCCCCTCTTGTCTCCTGCCCCCTCTTTTCTCACCTCTATATTCACCCCTAACCGTAGGCTCAGGCCTCAAGGTTAATCTCTCTGACCATGGCTGTGGCTCCATCCTTTCCTATCCTCTTCCCCCATCCGACCTCCCCACCTCCCCGCCTCTCCGCCAGGCCTTTGAGTTATGTGTCTCCTGTTCTAATGAGATAAACAGCATCAGTCTCCCGGGGCCCTGCTTTTCCCTCCATAAGGGCAACTGTAGGGTGGAATGCGTTGGTCCTATATAAAGCGGCCCTGGTGCCTGTCAGCCTGTCAGGCAGGGTGAGGAAAGAGAGTAAGCAGCTTTGGGGTACATTAACTTGTTGAGACAAGGTGGATTCAAAGCAAAATTACAAGAGAAGCATGTGTCCATCCCGGTGGCTGAAGAGCCAAGCAGTGGCAAGGGCAAGGTTGTCACATGGGCACGGTATCCAAGAATCATCTCTGTCAAGTAGCTTGTGATGACCAACAGCTGACACCCATCCAGTCTTCACGGTTGCAGAGAGATTCCTCTTAAACATCAGTTAATTCCCATCAGACTCCCCTGAGGCAGGCATTACCGATGACCTGATCTTATAGGCGGGAGGCAGGCTCTGCTTGGGGCTGTGCTGTTTTCTAAATCTCATGCATGAGAGGTTCTTCTGCACCACAGGGCTTCTCCAAGCTAGAGAGTAAAAACAGCATCTCTTCCACATCCACTCCATTGCTAACCTTAGCTCCTCAGGAGAGTGGATGTAAGCTACCAGGAGGGCATCTTGGGTACCAATAACCCGCAGGTCAGGGGCTAGAGTGTAGAGAGCATATAGTACCTAGACAGATGTGGGCATTTTCAAATTTTGGCTCCTTAGACCCTTTGAGAGTGCTGGTGAGGACCAGCTTCTCATTTAGCAGTCTCAGTTCAGGTTGGAAATACCAGGAAGCGAAGAGGACGGAGCAAGAAGAAAACCCACGGCACAGAGATGGCTCACATAGTTAGGTGGGCTCAGAACTGAGGCCAGAGCCCACCCTCCAGAGTCCTTGGATGGTTTGTCAAACAAGCCACTTTCTTTTCTTGTTCTGGGAACCGAACTCAGGGTCCTGTAGCTGATCAGCAAGGTCTCTACTGCTGAGTCATATCCCCAGCCCTTCTTGAATGGTTTGTGTCTAGGTGAAAGAATACCCTGGAGCCTGGACTAGCAGGGCCAGTGGCTCTTCTTTCTTGTATTTCTAAATCTTGTTTAGTTCTGGCTGAGTTTATATGATGACTTCTAGATGCGGCTGCCAAGTGTGGTGTGCTAAATATAGGGGACCCTAGAGATGGCAGGATTCCTGCCATCCCAGCTCTTTCAAAACCAGTAGGGGAGATACTAGCATGTGGGCAATTAATTATATTACCTTGGGGGAAATAGGAGGAATTTCAGATCCCACAGAAAACTCCATTAAACCAGTCTTGGTACACCAGAGAGCACAGGCAAGCAGCTAGTAGATACTGTTCAGGCCTCCAGATGTTTTCAGTAGGCATTCAAACAACCTAGAAAGTTCCTTAAAAACAGTTGTTGTAGTCTCTTCAAGGCATTCCTCGCTTCAGATCAGAGGTCTGGTGTGGATTTCTGGCTCTGGAATTTCTGAGTTCTCCAGGTTCTTGCCATTTCAGCTGATTAGAATCACTAGCCCCAAGTGATTTCTGGGACTTATTCTGTGATGTGGAGGAGTGGGTCCTTGCTAAGAAGCAGCTTGAATGTCTGGATGGGGCCCAGAGTGAATGCGTCTACTCAGGAATGACAGGGCCAGAGATAACATCTTCCTCAAGCCAGTCACATCAGAAACGTGGAGCCATCTCTGGGGGTGCTTTCTCTCAGAGCAAGGTCACAGCTGCCCCTGTCTCCATGTCCCGCCCCCATCTCTATGTCCCTGGAGCTCAAGTAACTAATTTGATTCTTCTAACTTTCTATCTATCTGGTGCAAGCCTATCCTTAAACCTTCCCGACTCCAGCCTTAATATTTCCTGAGAATCAGTGGGGTGGAGATACATACCTCCAATGTATTTACCATCCTGAAAAACAACTATATCATTAAAATGATACTTATCATACAAAGTTACATGGTCATTTTGGGTCCTTTATTGCTGGTATGGTTGTTAGTCAAGGGAAGCCATTCTTCCTCTTTTTTATCAGGGTGGTGGTGTTGTGTGTATGTGTACATGTACATGTGTGCTTACTCATCCATGCATGTGGAAGTCAGAGATTGACTTTGGGTATCTTTCTCATCGCCCTTCACCTTATTATTTGAGACAGGGTCACTCAGTGAACCTAGAACTTGCTCTTTCAGCTCTACAGGCTAGCCAGCAAGGCCCTGGGGTCCCTCTGTCTCTATCTCTCTTACCTAGCACTTGGGGTTTATAGGAATGTGCTCTCTGTGCTGGGAATTGAACTCAGGTTCTCATGCTAGGGTAGCAAGTATTGTACCCACTGAGCCGCCTTCCAATCTCACAACTGTGTGTCTGTGTATGTGTGTATTAATATGTGATATGTGCATGCAGAGTGGTTGGCATAGAAATGAAGCTGGTGGGATTAGAAGCCACTGCTTTTGGGAGACAGTGTGTGCTTGGCCACCCTATGGACTTCTGCCCATTTCCTTGTGTGAGGCCTGGTGTATGGACCAGGAAGTCAAGGAGCATACGCTATGCAAGTGGGTGTTTAGGGCAGGGCACGCCTCCATGAGTTGCCCGTGTCTTCTGGCCTCTGCAAATGGCCCGGAGCTGGCAGTTGCGGGATGCTGTGAGCAGAACTGGTTCTTATGACATTGTGTCTTTGAAACACTTCTTAGTCTAGACTCAGGTAGCTGTTCCTCTCTGAAAGGAGCTTGTTTAACTTGGCTCTGGACAGAAGGACAGTTACTGCAGGGCCACTGCCTTGCAAGCCTGGTGGTTTACAAGTCTCTGCAGGCCAGATAATACCTTTTTACGAAAGGTGGCTGCTCTGCCTGGCGAGGGGCCTGCTGAATGTTATGATGGGATAGATGGAGTTGAGGTCTGAGATGACACGCTAGTTATACCTTGGCTGCTCTGTGACCAACCGGGTGACATTAACAAGTTACTTCGCCTCTCTGGGCTCTCCTTGTCTCTCTCTCTGTGAGTGACAGGTTAGGCAGGGTAGTCTATGATGCCCTTTCTGGTCTATAGCCTTTTTCCTTTACATTGTCTTTCCACAGGCCTGGCTCCGGGCCAGCTGTACACGTACCCTGCCCGCTGCTGGCGCAAGAAGCGACGATTGCACCCTCCAGAAGACCCAAAGCTGCGACTCTTGGAAATAAAGCCTGGTGAGTGCCCTATGGAGCTAAGTTGGGCCAGTGGCAGAGGTGAGGAGGCCTGAGCTCCCCAAGGCAAGACCCATTGCTCTTGAGTCCACGTGGCGAGTTTCTTGGCCCGGGGTTGTAGCTCAGTAGTAGAGAGTTTGCTTGGTATGGGCAAGGCCTGGAGTTCAATCCCTATACTGCAAGAAAAAGCAAAACAAAACAAAACAATAATAAATAAATAATAATAAAATAAAAACAAAATAATAATAAACCCAACAGAATGTGTTTCCGGCAGAAGCCTGGTACCCATGTGGCACACAGATATGCGTGTGCTCCTTCTGTGTCAGTATATGTCCTGTTGGCCTCAAGTTTCCCTGGACATTGGAGTGTTGTGCCATCTCTTTTTGTCCCTCTTGTCACCCTTGAAAAGCAAAGCCAGCAGCCATAGGGGTCAGCCCTCAGTGATTTCCCTCCCAAAAAACAAAAATGCTTTGGTTCAGCTCCCTCTCTTCCTTGCAGCCTCCACAAAGATGCCTTGGCCCAGGTGTGTTTTCCCAAAGAAGAAAGGATGTCCTGGGGAACACCTCCCACACCCCTCTGTGTGACTTTCTGGGATGAAAGGCTAGCTTGTTAAAACTGGAACTTGCTTTGGGGGTGAGAGAGTCAGGTTGTCCAGTTCATCCCTGGGGTGCAGGCTTCTTTGCTTTGACCCAGCCGTGACACTTCAGACACACGGCTGTCTTCACATCTGTGTCTGGGTTGTAACATGACGGAGTCAAGGCAGATGTCACGTCACCCCCAACCTCCCTCCACTCCGTGTGTGGCGTCCTTACTTATAATGGAACCCCTCAATGCTGGGATGGTGGCTTCTGCTTCGGACTCTACCCAGTGAATGGGTCAAGGTGACAGGTGAAAACGACAGATGAGTGGCTGGACTTCTAGCCACCTTCCTCAGTGTGATCAGGACCAGTGGTCAGCATGAGTACTGCCCTCCCAGCATGCATCAGTCTAGGGATGATGGAAGTTCTTTGGCGTTTTGTTCTATGCTTGTATTTTCTTTTTGAATGGCAGTGTGTGTTTGGCACTCTGCCGTGACTCATTTTGATCTAACCACACTTCAAGTACCTAATAGACACATGTAGCCAATGGAGCTGTGTCGGTCAGTGTGGTTCTAGGAGAGAGTGACCCCAAGCAGCAGTAGCAGTGGCAGTGGCAGTGGCAGTGGTAGTATCTGGAATCAATGTTTGAGGCCAGCCTGAGGTGTTTCTTTTCTTTTTTTTTCTTTTCCTTTCTTTTCTTTTCTTTCTTTTTTTTTTTTGTGAGTTCTAGGTCAGCCTGGATTATATGGAACCCTGTCTAAATAAAACAAACTAACAATAACAACAAAAAAAACCCAAAACCAATAACAAAAATGAAAGAATACACTGGCCACAGTGGCACACACTTTTAATCTCAGCACCCCAGAGGCAGAGGCAGGTGGATCTCTATGAGTCTGAAACTAGCCTGATCTACAGAGCGAGTTCCAGGACAGCCAAGAATACACAATGAGACCCCAACTAAGAAGTAAGAAAGAAATGAAAGAAAAGAAAAAGGTTACTTGTCACAGGATGTCATAAAATCAAATACATCTAGCTTAAAGGAATAAAAGGCATCATTAACCCCAGTGTCTTACTTTATTTCAATCCAGCCAGGTTAAGAAACTCATTCAAAGTCACACAGAAATTTCCTATGGGCCCAGCAGGGAATCCAAATTGCTTGAGTCCCTGTTCAGGGCTTTTCTGCTGCCTCATGCGGCAGAGAGGTCTCTTTAGACATTTACTTTATGATTATAAAATTAATATATCTATTGAATATTCAAACACACAAGTCATAAGTGTTAGAAGCCTATGCCTGGCTAGACTAAGCCAAAATGAAAAACTGATACACAGAACAGTAAATCTGGGTTCCCAAAACTGCTGTGAGGGCTGTATGCCTTGCGGTGTGTACAGCATGCCCTTCTCCTCGTAGGGAGTACCAGACTCAGTACCTAGCAGGACAGACCCCTTCCCCAGCTGGGGCAGAGAAGCCCTAGGGAGGCCTGAAGAGCTGGCTGGGTTTTTGTCTGATCCACAAATTCTTGTCTTCCAGGGGCCTGAGTCACCTCCTCAGCGGTGGCTTCTGATTTGCATAGTGCTTGGCAAAGCCCTTTCTGAAGCTTGAAGCTTTCCCTGTTTAGCAGATACCAGCTCCTACCTCACACGGGGGCTTAGGGAGGGGTGGAGGGGAGCAGCGTTTTAAGCTTATTTCATAGGAGAGAGCAGTTAACCTGTGGACAGAGAGAGCCAAGGCTGTTTACCGTGTGGATGATGTTCTAAGAAGCCATGGACCGCTGCTCTGGGGACTGAGGCAAAAAGTGATTTTTGAGGGTTTGATCAGTCTATCTGCAGAGATTCGCACTGGACATCCTGGCCTCCCAGCATCTGCTTGCTGTCCATGGTCGGGTGGGAGCCGCAGTGTTTATAGGTGCTGGAGACCTGCCTCCATCCTTGGCCTGCCTTGATGGCTAAGGGAGAAGGCAGGGTTGGCGGGTTTTGGTAGCTGTTCCCTCCAGCGCACAGTGACTGTATCTGTGACTCTTGGAAAGACTTAGAGGGTCTCTGCTCCAGGCATGAGGTGGAAATGCCTGTCCAGGGAGAAAGACCCAGACCAAAGATGCTCAGTAATCAAGAGCAGGGCCTGCTCTGGAGAGAGGAGCCATGGCTCTGTGAGTGCTGGCCTTTAGGGGTGTCCTTATCCCCCATGGGTACAGCTGTTCTGTCTTGTGAGGCCTGTTCTAGCCAGGGCTCAGGTGTTGAGAGACAATAAACAGCCCAGGTCAGGAATCAGAAACTTTAAAACCATACATACATGCTTCTCAGAGATGTTTGTTCCTGCTCTGGGAAATCTTAACAGCACCTTCAGCATTTAAAAAGTACTGGCTCAGAGCTGGAAAATGACTCAGCGAAGAGCTTGCCCTGCAAGCACCTCTAACCTCGGTGCTAGGGAGGCAGAGGCAGGAGGCTTCATGGGCCTTCCTGTCCTACGGAAAGTGAGATCCTGTCTCCAAAAGGTGGAGTGAAGTGGAGGTGGCAAGATGGCTTAGCAGGAGAGGGTGTTTGTTATTTTAAGTCTGATGACCTGAGTTTGCTTCCCAGACCCACATAGTAAAGGGAGAAAACATTCTCCCACAGGTGGTCCTCGGACATTTTCATGTACATGTGTGCACACCCACACACCCAGACACACACCTACCCACCCAGACACACACCCACACCTACCCACCCAGACACACACCTACCCACCCAGACACCCACCTACCCACCCAGACACACACCC
>NC_022009.1:21124857-21141392 GCF_000317375.1 Microtus ochrogaster | reverse complement strand
CAGACACACACCTACCCACCCAGACACACACCTACCCACCCAGACACACACCCACACCTACTTACCCAGACACACACTCACCCACCCAGACACACACCTACCCACCCAGACACACAAATCCACATAAGAGAACAGAGAAAAAATATGATGGAAAATGGCTGAGGAAGAAAGCAACGTTGACCTCTGGCCTCCACACCCATGTGCACACATATGCAATGTGCATTGACATACCTGTGCAAATATATACACAACTGTGCATAAATACACACATGAACGTGAACATATGTACATGCACCCATTGGACTAGACATTCTGTTGCTAGGGATCTATCATGCGTAGTCTTAGTTACTATTCTATTGCTGTGAAGAGACGCCATGACACAGGAACTCTTACAAAAGAAGGCATTTAATTGAGGACTTGCTCACACTTTTAACGGGTTAGTTCATGGTCATCATGGTGTGAAACAGGCATGCATGGCATTAGAGCAGTAGCTGAGAGCTTTACATCCTGATCTATAGGTAACAGGTGAGGGGAGAGAGAGAGAGAGAGGAGAGAGAGAGAGACAGACGACTGGCCTGGCGTGGGTCCAGAGGTACACCTCCAACGAGGACATACCTACTCAACCTTTCCAAAAAGTTCTACTAACTGGGAACGAAGAATTCAGATAAAAGAGACTATGAGAGCCATTCTTATCCCAACTACCACACATAGTAGGTGACATTTAATTTAAGATACATATTATCTAAACCTCAAACATATTTGCTTAAATATAAATATAGTTATTGTGGCATTGCTCATAATCATAGTAAGCAAAGTTTAAAAAGTATTATAGAACCCTTTGATGCGGCCTCGGTAGTTACAAATTGCATTCATAAAATGGGATATTATTTTGCCTCTTAAGAGTGTGACTCAAAAGCCAGTGAGGTGGCTGTACTGCTGCTCGCTGCACAATCCAGGTGCCCTGAGTTCGATGCTCAGAACCCGTGGAAAGGCGGAAGGAGAGAACCAGCCCCACAAAGCCGTCCTCTGGCTTCCACATGTGTGCCATGGCATGTGTGTCCCCCATCATGCACACACATGTATGCACACAAATTTTTAAAAAAATGACTCAAGAAAATCAAAGATGTCGAAGATATATGGATAACCGGGGAGAAACAAATTGTATGACATCATATAATAGTCTTTTCACAAAGCTTGCTAAAATTCAATGATTTATTAATCTTGACCCGAATCTCTTTAAATATACAGATATTAGAGGAGGGACTTTCTGTTGGAAGGCAGCCAACCCAGCTTCTCACACTCCTGGGGTGGGCACTCCTGGACATGCCCTAGGAATCTGGCAGTGTTCAAGAATCATGGGCTCCCTGTTGCTGCCGTCCTGAAGCGTCTTGTTTGCTTGTGGGATGAGGACCCTGGGCTGTGTGGACTGAGGGTTGCTGCCTCGAACTCGTGTGCCCCATGTCATGGGGATCCACCACGTCAGATCTGACATGGAAGAGGAGGAAGACAGGCTACAGTGAGCATCATGCCAACCTCCTGTTTGTCTTCCTGTCCTCTCTGAGGTCCCTGCAGAGCCTCACGGGCTAGGTGTGAGATGGCTGTCCCTGTGTCTTGACCAAGCTTGGTGGGTTGTCAGAAAGCCGGGTCTGTACACAGGGAGGGAGGCTGCGTTTGGCTGTCTAGAGAAGGTTCTGGCTTGGCTCCCCCACACTCCCTGAAGGACACAGCTCATCTCCAGTGAGGAGGCTCTCTGAGTGGGGACAAAGGGAGCCCCAACTGGCTGCCATTAAGTCATTCGTTCCTGGCCAGAGTTATAATCGGACGGAGGGGCTCCTCAGTCTGGCAACTGTGACTATGTCATGCCTCCTACGTTTATTTCTTGTTGGGAAGACAAATGTGTGGTGTGGGGTGGGAAGGGGCTGCAAGCTGGGAAGAGCTCTTTGGAGTCTCAGGGCATCCATATTGTCCTGGACCTCTGGGCTTCTCTCATTCCCCGCTCCAATCTATCTTGAGTAAATGGCCCACAGGCTTCCCCCTTGCCTGGTGTCTGAAGGACAGCACACACAGCACGACTTCTCTCAGCTGCCTTACAACCGAGTGCAGTATTCATTGTAGCTTGCACATAGTCACAGAGGCAGCCCAAGGCGTTTTGCCATGTAGAGATGTCACAACAGGAAATTTGGGGCTAGTGAAAAGCCTCCTGAAGTCACACCCCCAAGAACTGAGCTCTGTCCTTCAAAAGGAGAAGGGCAGATAGTGGGAAAACAAGCCCATTCATAAAGGAGCCTTTAACTTTTGTGTGTGTGTGTGTGAATGAAGGAAAAAAAAGGGTTGATAACAAACTTTTCCTTAATATCCCTCTGGATTAAATGCTCAGCTAGTTTAGCATCTTTCAGTACTAGACCTGTGGTCCCTATGGTCTCTGGAAGATATTATCTTCCTTTTAGAGGCTGGGAAACTGTGGTGCAGATTAGGAAGTTAATTTCTCAAGAGTCTATAGTGAAGCTAAGAAGAGGCACTGAAGGGAGCAGGTCAGGACTGGCGTCACACTCTCCAGGACCAGACACATGCATTCATCTGGCGCTCCCAGACTCAGGGGGTCTGATTCTCTCCTGCTCCTTGACAGCCTGAGCCCCTGTCAGTGCCTCTGGCCTGCAATGCCGGTGTACCAGCAGGCTCTTTGCCTCCCTTGCTGAATTCCAAGGGTAACAGGAGGGAAGGCGGCCAGGAACGGGCTCTGGTTCTTTCTCCTTGCTTTCTTGTTTTGGGCAGCTTTTCAATGACTGGGGATGAATGAGCAGGATATACTTACTTCCCTCCTTGGGCTGCAGGGGGAAACTGACAGGAGGGCGGGAACCCCGAAGGAGGCTAGCTCAGATGCCCCCAAACAGAGAAAGCCATAAGCCAGCCAACAAGCTGGTTACAAAGACCCTTAGAGGGGTGTCCTCAATGGAAAGGTCCAGGAGGAGGCCCGAGCCTGCCTAGGGTGCTGGCCCCTCTGCGCCGAACTGCCAGAACTCTACAGATGGGAGCAGGCCGTGGCCAACTTCCCCAGCGTTTGCAAATCCTGCATCTTAATTAGTTCCCTACTGTCTCTGTACATGGCCCACATTTTAATAGTCTCTGGGCTTCTTCCACCATTTGCTCTCTGATGCTTGATGTGATTTCTCTTCTCCCCAAGACAGTTCCCCCGGCTCCTCCGACACCCTCCCGTCCAGGAACAGCTTAAGGCACGCTGATGTGCCAAGCATGTAGGTTGAGATTGATGGGGCTGTCGGCGGGCTCCAGTGCCCCCCAGCCCTCCCCCTCTGCCAGGCACTCCTTAGATGGATGAGCAGGAGGGTGTATGGGAGGGGGTGGGCACAAGGGAGGGCAGTGAAGAAGAGACAAGGAAAGCCCGGAGCTAGGTGTGAGCCAGTAGTGGCCAGTGTGACCTTCTGCTGGGTCTGCCACAGATGTTGCTGTGTCCTTCCAAGGGAGAAGGACATGGGCGCCCACCCCCATCTGTCAGTGTTTATCAGCCTCTGTGTGGGGGTGTCTGGGCATGGAGTGGCCAGGAGAATGGATGCCTTCAAGTGCATCAAGGGAAATGACCTGTCGTTTATCTCTTCCCTGCGATGTCAGAGCCTGCAGCCATCCCAGATGCCTGCATTGGCTGCCTCTTCTGCTCCTGGTGGTGCTTACTCCCAGGAGTGAGAGAGCTGGGGAGAAGTGGGCAGGCTGCCAGCCCACTTCATGTTGCAACTGTCTGTGTCCCTGGGACCTGCTCCTGGGCTCCCCTGAGACACCAGGGGCAGAACTGGGGTTGGCAGAATTTAGGCAGCCTTGGCACTACTTGTGTTCCTGAGAAGGAATGCAGGCCTACAGCTGGCGGTGGGCAGGGTAGCCACATGGCTGCTGTAGCTTCCAAAGCTTCATTTTATAGATGGGCTAGAGGGCCATGTTTAGAGATGGGGGCATAGGCCTGAGAATGACATAAGTCTGCCATTACCCCCACCCACCTCCTACACCTCTTCTCACGGACAGGTACAGGGCCGGGACCCATCCTCTTCTTCATCTGCGTCGCTAGCAGCCAGACCCCGGCCTGGTGCATGATAGAAGGATGCTAAAGATTTGTTTAATGATGCTGGGAGAGGATACTGAGCTCTCGTAGGTCCTTTCACAGAGAGAGAAGCTGAGGGGGGAGGAGAGGCCTTGGCCCAGAGCTGAACTTCCTGTCCGGCACCATCATTGTCCTGGGCCTCTATTTCGTCACAGATTGTAGACCCCTTTCTGGTGCCCTTTCCTGTCCTCATAATCTATTGGAGAAAAACCACTGACTAGATACCCCAAGGCCTGGGTTCAAGTTCAGTCTCCCCCAACCAGTGGCGTTAGGAGCATGGGCAAGTTCCCTGGATGATCAGATCTGATTTTTCATGTGTGAAACATGGATAACAGCTTCTTAGGAGCAGTCGACGGGTCACGTAGTAGGGAGGCAGCGTGAGGAGACACAGAGATGTAGCCTCCCCAGACGCCGTGGAGAGAGCCCAGAGAACTCCAGTAACCCTGCAATACTCCTCAGTGTCAGGGATGAGATTACTGCAGACAGATTGCTGCATGGCAGGGAAGTCGTGCTCTGTCTGGTCTGGATCAGGAACGCATTATCCTTCTGAGTTTCCCCCCAAAGCCTCGTTCTAGCATCTTCTACTTTGAGCAGGGCTCTAGGAACCTGGCTGCGGGACCCATTGTCTACTTTTACTATCGTCATCTTCCCGCGGGTCTGCTAGGGCGGAGAGCTGCAGTACCATCTGTTAGGGCAAGCCCGTTTGCCCGGGTCTGTCTTCTGCGCTGGGGAGGCTGGTCTACTTTCTTCCTGGAGAACCATTGCTCTGTGGGCTTGCCCAGATAAAAATCCATACCTTGGTCCCCTTAGCATTGGACATCTTCTGGCTTTGGGACAGGTTTGCTATGTAGGGAAGCCCCCTTGCTTGGGCACCAGGGGACTCCTGCCCAGTGTAATCCGGATGGGTCTGACAAGGAGAATCTAAGGTCCCTGAGGACAGAGCTTTGTCCCCGTTCTGCCAGCTCCCTTCCAGCACAGGCTTATCCTGGGGCTCCGTGTGTAGTACAGAACCTCTTAACTGGTCTCTCCCTATTTCTGTACCTGTCCCTTTTCAGGGTGACTCTGTTACTACATAGGCACCATCGTGCCACTCTGCTCAAAGCCCTCCGCGACTTACCATCACACTTAGGGTGGAAGCTGGTATTCTTGCTGCCACCTATGCAGCACTTCAAAGTCCCTGTAAGTCTATGAGCCGACGACGTCCTGTGAGTCCTGACTCACTGCGTGTGTTCCAGGCAATGGCAGCTTCAGGGCCCACACACAAATGGCTCTCTGCCTGGGATGTCTTTGCGTGGACATCAGAACAGGCTCCTTCTCACTCCTCTTTCAGGTCCACGATTTCCTGGCCCTGTTTAAAAGTATCTCCGCCTTCCTCTCACCCCCACATGCCACTTTCCCTGCCCTGCTCTGTCTTTTCTCCAAAGCACCAATTACCAAATGTCAGACTGTAGACGTTACTCAGTTCCTATAGTCTTCCCCACCCGCATTGTCTCTTATGAGGTAGAATGTAATTTCCACGAAGGCGGGGATTTTTGCCTCATCCATAGCCCAAGCTATCCATATGTCCCAAGCGCCTGGGACAGCCTGGTACATAGTAAGTACTCGGACGTACCTGTCAATAAACAAACGAAGCAGGCTACCTTTTACTGTGCTGTTCCTGGGTCTCCTCCAAAGCTTCAGGCTTTACCCGTCCTGGCATTAGGGCAGGGCCCATCTCTTTGCTTGGAGCTCTGTTCATGCTCCACATCTTCTTTCCCTTTAACTGCTCCAGATTCGGCCTGGTTGCTTCCCTCCTCCCCGGGCCACCTCCATTCTGGGGAAAGCTGCATCTCACCATGTCTGGTGGCCTGAGAGTGTTGGATGGTAAGGAGTTTGGGCCAAGGAGCACAAGAAGAGGGAGGATGGAGGAGGAGGAAAGCAGAGAGCCCAACTCTAGACCAGCTCCAGGCTTCCGACCTTTTGTAGCTGCGATCTCATTTGGTCCTTAGCAACACTGGGAGGAGGACTTTGTCTTCTCAGTTTTGCAGATGAGGCATTCGAAGCCAACTGTGGTTTAGGGTAGCAGAACTGAGATTTCATCCCCCAAATGACTAGTTGTTTCAACCTCTTTGAACAGCTCTTTACTTATTTGCAGGCAAGATCTCATGTAGTACAAAGCTGGCCTTGAACTTGCTGCATAGCCAAGAATGGTCTTGAACTCTAGATTTTTTTAAAAAATATTTATTTATTTATTTATTATGTATACAATATTCTGTCCGTGTGTATGTCTGCAGGCCAGAAGAGGGCACCAGACCTCATTCCAGATGGTTGTGAGCCACCATGTGGTTGCCGGGAATTGAACTCAGGATCTTTGGAAGAGTAGGCAATGCTCTTAACCACTGAGCCATCTCTCCAGCCCTGAACTCTAGATTTTTATAAGTATGTGTAACCACATCCATTTTATATAATACTGGGGGTAGAGCCCAGGGCTTCATGCATGCTAGGCAAGCACTCTACCAACTGAGCTATGACTCCAGTCCTGAACTATTTAGTTTGAACTTTTCCAAGCTTTATAAAGGTATTCTTGAAGTGGTGTGTGTGTGTGTGTGTGTGTGTGTGTGTGTGTACTCAAATACAGATACATATAGATATATCTGCGTATATGTGTGTATGTACCACATATATATGTGTGTGTGATACTATGGGATTGTGTCTCTGTGTGTGCGTGTGTGTGCATGCATGAATAAGTGTGTGTGTGTGTGTGTGTGTGTGTGTGTGTGTATGAACCTGAAGATTGAACCTAGGACCTTGTGTATGGTAGGCAAGTGCTCTAACAGTGAGCCACATTCCCACCCAGTCTTGTGTTTGATATATGTGGACACTGTGAGATGATTAGATGAGACTAATGAACATGTCTATCACCTCATATAGTTGACTTTTTTGTGGTGAGAGCACTCAGATCTCCTTCATCAATTTTAAGTACAATGCGTTATTAATAGCCCGTCAGCATGCCTCCGTCCCATTGCATCCATCTCCAGAGTGTATTCATCCGACCTACCCGACACCTTGTAACCTTCTCCAATGGGTGCCACACACCTTGGGAATGTCTCCTCCACTCAGCTTATTCCCAACATAATGTGTCTCTTTGCCCTTCCTGTGACGTGGTACTTACTCCTGTGGGCTGGTCTCGTAGTGACTTCGTTTGATATCATGGATGTTTCTTTGTGCCTCAGGTCTGGGGAATTGCTTCTCTGTAGGACTAATCTCAAATTCTAGAACTTACTTACCTAAAGGTGTCTACTTAGAGGAGTGTGGGCAGGTTTAGCAGAGGCCACGGGTGGACGGGGGAGGGGAGGAACAGGATGGTTCTCCTGTTGTGTGGGTATCCTGGGGATTCTAACACAAGCTGTAGCAGGGCCTGAAGGCTGCAGCCTGGGCGGCAGGTCCTCAGTGAGAACCTCATTTATTTTGAGCTTTATGAGTCATAAACCAGGAAGTCAAGTGCAGCCAAGGCAAGGTCTTCCTAGGGAAGGAATAGATGGATTCCACGACCTGCCAGTACTCTTGGAGGAAATCAGGTCTCTGGTCTCTGCCCCTGTCATCCCCGATCTTGCTCCATGAACCTGCGAGTGGTCTACTGGGGATAAACGAAATCCTGGTTTTTAAGCGCCTTGCTCCTTGGTGTAGGTTCATGTATAAATCCAAGGCCATGTGATGAGCTTAACGCCTCAAAATAATAAGCACCCAGAAGAGAAAATGGCACATTTGTATTTGTGAAGAAAACTAGAGACCGGCATTAAAAAAACAAACCATGACAACAAAAAACCCCTGAGCACTCACACGCTAGCAAGAGATTTTTTTTTTTTTCTGCTGTCTGTGGGCTCCCCCGCCCCCTTCTGTACCATGACTCTATCTCCAGGCCCCTGTGTCAGAAGGAGCCCATGATGGATAGACGGATGGATGCGCCTTGTCGGGGTGTTTCACCACAATTTCCCTAGGGGCAGCCTGTCTGTTGGCAGAGCCCAGCCTCCCGAAAGATGGTATCTCTTGCAAACTCGACAGCCAACAGACAGCTTCTCTCTTTGTATATTTCCCCAAAGAAGACCTGTCTTAATCTGTTTTTTTTATACAGCATATTTTATTATAATCCATATATGACTTGCCGGTTCCCAGCCCTCCATCCTTAGCCTAATAATGAAGGAGAAGGCAGAGGCTCGGGGAGCCTGTGACATCCAAGGCGTTTGCATTTTTAAATGACCTGGGATTTAATTACTCACTCTGCCCCCATGCCGTACTTTCAGACTCATCTCGCCCGCATCCTGTTAATGAGCTCAGCGGCTCCACTAGCCCAGTGGAAGCTTTTCTTTTGGTGTGTTGGGTGGCAGGCGGATGGCACCTGTGTCAGAGACTTACCGCTTTGATCTGCACCCGTGAGGAAGGCTGCCCTGTCCGGAGCCTGGGGAGAAGCCATAGTGCTTCCCTGGCATCTCTTACCCCTCTTCTGCTTTTATTTGTGGCATTTTTTTCCTTTTTTTCTTCTTTTGACTTCCTATGCTTCAATCCCTGTTTGTCTAAGAGTGTTTTTTTTTCTTTCTTATTTGGAAACCGATTTGCTTCGGTTTGCACAGAAGCTGTCTCTGGTGTGATGGATCGTGCTGGAAGTCACCCAAGGAGTATCTCTGTTCCCAATTAGAAGTGGAGGCTGAGCTGCCTCCAGGTCCCAGGGAGGTGGCTGGCTTGGGTGACAGCTGCCGCCACTCTGGAGAGAGTAACGATCCATAGGTTTGTATCCGTGTGTACAAAATCAGACTGGCTTAAAGATGAATTATGTGTGTGTGTGTTTTGGTCCATTTTCTTTTGATGCTGCTAAATGTTTGATGGTTCCTGTCGGATTATGTGGTCTCCCAACTTTGTGTGAGGTTAAACAAGAGCAGCCTTTTAAAGGGTCATTGGACCCTATAACCAGATGAGCCATGTTAGAAGGAAATTGAATCAGTGACATCCCCAAGGGCTCTCAGAGAGTGTGTTGTATGGACATTGTGGGAGAGCTTGGACCCCATCACCTTTCTCATTGATGTGCTCTGGGACTCCCCTGTGGTTCAGAGGCAGAGAATGTACCCTCTGCAGGGTTGTCTGGGGGTGGGGGTGAGGTTAGCCTTTCATGCTGACTAACCAAGCCTTACCCACAATGCTTTGTGAACAGGGTTTGCCAGAGGTCAGCCTGAATGCCGCTCATGGAATGGTACTCCACCGGGCATTAAGCCGACAACATTAAAACCGCGTTTAAATTCCGTCCACTTACTGAAAGCAAAAATCTCCCTAAGCATTTCCTTTAATGCTGTAGCGCTTCTCCATCCAGTGGGGTAGCCACTAGCCCCATGCGGCTTTGGAGCCCTCGTCTGGATTTAGGTGTGTTATAAAAGGAATATATATGCCAGGGAGGCCTAAAACAGTGTAAAATGTCCCGTCAGTTTTCAAATATTAATTTCATATTGAAATGGTAGTATTTTTGGATAGAGAAAATATGAAACTTAATTGTACCCATTTCTCGGCTTTTAAAAACATGGCAACTAGGAAATTTAGGATGATACAAATAGTTTTTATTGGATGTCTACCGGACCATTAACATCAGTGATAAATTTTGGCAGTAGTAACTGACAGCATTTGTGGGACACTCAGACCGTCCCGTTCTTCTCAGGTATCACCCAACTTGGAACTTGCTTTAAACAGAATCAAACATAAAAAAAAATCAGCATGCCCCATTCCCACGATGTTCTACACACTAGGTTTTGGGGTGGATCTTTCTGGAGTTTTATACATGCTACCTTGCTTGATTCTTTCTTCCCCATGTTGTTCTCTTTTAATGCTTTCTTATTATCATTACTGTTGTTATTATTATTAGTTCTACCTACATGTATGTCTGTGTGAGGGTGGATTATACTTTGAGCTGGATTACAGACAGTCGGGAGCTGCTATGTGGGTGCTGGGAACTGAACTCAGGTCCTCTGCAAGAGCAGTCAGTGCTCTTCACCACTGAGCCATCTCTCCAGCCCCTACCTTGTTTGATGCTTATACCAACATTATGAGGTACATACTTGTATCGCTCCATGTAAGTTAAGAAACTATCCCAGGCTAGACTAACTAGGGTCTGACTTCAGGGCTGCTTGAAAATGAAACTATACTAGCCAATAAAATACTTTGGCAATGAGGGAAGAGTGATGCCACTCGGCCCATGTGATGTAGAGCCCCTCCGTCTCTCTGTGCTTTGCTTTCCTCCTGAGGGCCTGGACCCCGGGTGTCACTGGCCTAGCCCTTGGAGCCCTTTGCATGCTGGGAATCCACTGCATCTTCACTTCGGTTCCATTTGCTCTCTTGATTCTTAATATCCTGTGCATGCCAGCCAGCCCAGTTAAGGAGGACCAAGTACCGGGTGAGGGATGGGGGCAAGATGGAAGCATGTTTAGCAGGGGAGGAAGAAAGAGCAGCAGGAAGAGGGAGTTCACAGCCCACGGGAGATTCTGCATGGGTTGGGGGTTTGGTTTCCGGAGGGTGGAGCGCACTTGAGATTTTCTTGCAGAGCTCGGCACCATGCTGCAAAACTGCCTGCAGCCTCAGCGGAGATGTGCCTCTCATCCTGAAATCCGAAAACCACAGGGAGGGTCTAGGAACGCAGTGGGAATGCACAGAGCTTTGGAAAGAAACCTTCCTTCTTCTTAGGGAGAGAGAAGGGGCTGCTGGAAGGGCCCTGTTAGCATGGTTAGGCAGGAGCATGCGGAGTTCAAGTCTGGACTTCGCCTCTCTCCAGTCCCTTGACAGACAGTAAGCAGGCGCTAACCTCCCTCTGCTGAGTTGCCTCATCTGTAAAATGGGATACAGCTATACTCTGCAGTGTGATGGGGATTAAGTGGCATCTGGCAATAATAACTCCTGCATGTTGGCTGCTTCTGCTACACCGTGTCTTCCGCATGTGCACCGGGGCACCAAAGTACCACCCTGGCGTCGCCTGGACTTGTTATTTACTTATGAGGGTATAACGAGTCAGGTTCTTGTTGTGATATTTACCATGTTTTGAAAGATCATCTGTTGGCTTTCTTGCCTGCTCTTGGTGAGGTTAACGTCTCTGAGCTAGAGTGGCTCACTTATAAAAGGAGATTGAATTGGATTAGATAACCGGACTTTTCCTCCTCAAAAACATGGTGCCATTCTGGAAATTGGACATATTTATTGTCAGGAAGGCTAAAGGATAAATTCATATATACATATATATATATGTGTGTGTGTGTGTGTGTGTGTGTGTGTATACATATACAATTATTGTAAGTTTGAGGGATAGTGACCAGCTGTTTGGCTGAGGACAGGGCACTTGGCGACACACCTTAATTATTTGGGATTAGGCGTTTGGAGGACATTTCTGACTGGAGAGTACTAACACACCATCCCAGCGGGCTCATGACAACACTGTTGATGCTGACACTCAACTTAATTGTAACTTCATCACACGTGTCTTCCCCGACTCTGAAGTAAAGTCGCTGCCCCTTACCGGTTTCCTTTTGTAGCACCTGAGATACTTCATAACTGCATCTTTATCCCACAGTTAACATTTTACAGCTATATCCAAAGACAGAGTTCTGCTATTATTTGGTCACCTCGTGTGTGTCTCTAGTTGTCACATGACAGGTGCTCAGTAGATATTTATTGGTCAAATAGATGATGGTAAAGTTTTATTGATCCAGTGGTTGTGTTTTTAAAAATTGTGTGTGCGTGTGTGTGTATAGAGCCATCTTGCTGACCCAGATGATGGTTCTCAATGGGTGTACACCCCCCCCCTCTCTCTCTCTCAAGAGAGTTCTCAAAAGAGACCTCAGATACCTCTTCCAACCTTCCCTGGGGGCTAGCCACTCCCTGCATGTGTCTTCAGTTTTAAGGATGCTGCAGTGGCCTTCTGTCAGCCTGCGTGTTTTGGTGGAGGTGATGGATGGAAGCAGCAGGTGGCATTCCCATGGAGTCTGGAGAGAACCTGGGGGCGCAGGCTATGATGGTGTCACTGTTTCCACTTCTAGATTCCCCCTTGTCCTTGTTGTGCTCCGTGCCTCGGAGAAAGCTGACCTCGGGGTCGGGGGGATCTCAGCTGAGCCCACTGTCCACTGCCTCGGAGAAAGCTGACCTCGGGGGGGGATCTCAGCTGAGCCCACTGTCCACTGGCTCTGGAGAAAGCTGACCTCGGGGGGGGGGAATCTCAGCTGAGCCCACTGTCCACTGGCTCTGCAGATGGCCAATATGAGCGGAGATGGAAGATGAGAGGAGACAGCCCCGCACACTGGTTCCTGGGTTTACCAGGCTTTGAGTGCCTATGCTTCCAGCCCCAGGCCCTGTGTGGGACTTTGGCAAGGATCCCCCATCTCTCCCACCCCGTCTCTCTAGAACAGCAATGGGATGGTCCCCTGGTTCGACCACTATTCCGCATTGACTCCCTTTGTCCTTCCACACTTCTGTCAACGAGCACTACTTTAGATCTTCTATTCTCCCACGCGAACGAGAGATTGCTTTCACTTGGTTGTTCTTGTGACTACCTTAGTTGGCAGGGACCACACATCTAATTCCACCCCTCCACGTACCCTCGTGTGTGTGTGTGTGAGCGTGCGTGTATGTACATGTGTACGTGTGTAGGTGAGGTCTGGGATTAAGGAGAGATTGGAGGACAATTATGTAGTAAACCAAAATATCACCTAATACCTTTAAATAGTTTTCTGTTTTTTTTTTAATTTAGAATTCTCTGCCAAGAGTTTTGGGGAGTATTTCAGGCTTGGGGGCACCTAGGGTTTGAGCACTTGGGGGAAGAGTCAGAAGCTCTCTTTGGTCTCTCTCAGAAGCAGGCTGCTTCCAGCCCTATCTTTGCTTTACTGGCCTTCTGTGACTATAAGAGACAGTAACTTAAAAAGAGAATGGCTTATTTTGGCCGACAGTTTTCAAGATTCTAATTCCTGGCCAGGCAGACCCAGTTTTGGGGCTTCCCCAGATTTCAGTGGTAGAGAGAGTGTACCTTTTGCAAACTGCTTGTCTCGTGACTGGAAAGGGAGAAAGGGAGGAAGAGACCACAGCATTTTCCACCAGGACCCCTCTCTGAAAGGTCCCTCAGTCTCTCAATAGTGCCACCCGGGAACCAAGCCTTTAACACATGAGCACAGAGGGGAATGGGACTTTCTGTGTCCAACTACAGCACCCACTGACTCGCAGGCCCAGCAGGATAGCTGCTAATAACTGTAGAAAATGCCCCGCTTTGCTGATTGCTTTAGGTTTGTGAGCGCTACCTCTTGCCATAGTTTTCCTTTGGCATGGCAATAGCCTCCTACCCTGCTGCTCCGGGGTCTGTTGGATATTCCTGTCATTCTTTTTCCATTGGTTTGGGGCCTCTGCTTCCCCTTGAGTTGATGAGAACAGCCTCTCTGATGCTGATAGCTTTTTATGGAACAAAGCAGAGCTGGGCAGCCAGCATGGCCAAGGGGAGACCTTGGAGACAATAGTAATCAGACATTGTTAGTGTGCTTGGACGTTTTTAAAAGCCTTGTGGTCCTGGGCCCTGTTATAGGTGGAGAAATGGGCTCCAGGCTCCTTGAGCATCTTGCCCTAAGCCACACCCTCAGAGTGGCAAAGGCAGGGCCGAGACTCAGGCAGTCTGATCTTACCTCTAGAGGGCACCCTCTCTGCTCTACCTCAGCTTGCTCCCTGGAGTGGGCAGGACTGAGACCTTCTCTGGGATTCTGCACTGGTGGAGAAGTTGAACCTAACCCGAGTGTTCCCTGGTCTGCTTGTCAAGAGGCGATGGCACTGGCCCTTTGGGTCCTCCCCAAGAACTCTGTATGTTCCCAAAGATCATCCTTCTAGTCCCGCCGGTTTCTGGGTGCCTGACCAGTCTGTCTGTTGGTTTTTCCAGAAGTAGAGCTGCCCCTGAAGAAAGATGGCTTCACCTCTGAGAGTACCACACTGGAGGCCTTGCTTCGTGGCGAGGGAGTGGAGAAGAAGGTGGATGCCAGAGAAGAGGAGAGCATCCAGGAAATACAGGTACCCTGCCTCTGCCACGGGAGCCCCTGAACATACTCACCTGGCACCTGGCTGCCCTATAGGGCAGGGCTGCATCTGTGTCCCGAGGTTTTTGAAAACCACTACCAAGAAGCTTAGAGCTTCTTTTAAATTGAAAGCATCCCTCCACCCCAGGGGGAAAAAAAATCATTGTTCCCTCCAATCTGTTCCCTGGTTTTTTTGTTTCTGTCCTCAAAAGGTATCTGCTGAGCCTTCTGATTACCAGCTACTGTGCTGAGTCCCAAAGACATAGCGGGAACAAGATAGACTGATTCCTTACCTTTGTGGAATAGGTAGCCCATCATCTAGACTCAAGAGATGGGGTCCCTGCCTCACCTTTGCTCCTTTCCTTACACCCCAGTCTGAACTCCAGCTCACCAGATCTCTCAGCCCCTCCCAGCACCACCTAGCCATCCTCCGAAGCCAGCCTAGTTACCCTCTCAGGCAGGGACAGTGCTTCGGTCCTCATGTGCCCACTACCCTCTGAGTACACCACCTGTAAAGCTTTTAGGCATCACTGTGATGGCGGGCGCCTACCATTTCTCATTCTCAATGTATCTAATACTTTGGGGAGTACAGAGCATTATACTATCAATTAATCTGGATATATTATTGACAATGAAATATAATTAAATTATATTTGGATTAATTTGTATTATATATTAATTTTTATATTTTATGTCATACATCTCATATTCATTCATTTTATGTTAAATTTGATATTTAATTTGATTGGTTCACTAATTTACTAAAATCTTCATTAATAATAGTAATAATAACAAATATTTTGTTGCTTTGTAAATACTTGTGTGTCGGGGACTGTGGTGTGTTCACGATGATGCCCTCTGACCTTGCATGTGCCAGCATGGAGTTGGCTTTCTATGAAGATGCTGGGCGAATCTGAATCTGCCTTCCTTTGCCCTTCCAGTGGGAAGATGAATGATCAAATCTCCACTTAGTTGCCACCACCTGATATATTTACCCCCACCTCTCTTTCCTCAGCTGTAACCCTCAAGGAGTGCCTTACTAGTTTAGACATAGCCACCCTGGTGTCATCTTTGATGCTCCTTTCAATCTTACACCCAGCACCCCAGGCATCAGCAATCCTGTCTGCAGTGTCTTTAGGAGGAATCGGTGTAGCCCACTGTCCCATATCCCTCTTGCTGTACTGATCACCCTGTCCTTTTCCCTGAGCTGAGTGTCTAATTGCTTTCTCAATGGTTGCTCCACTCATGCCCTAGAAAGTCTTTAAAATAAAGATCTCTTTAAAACCCTGAGGTCTTTAGGCTCATAGCAAAATGGAGAGAAAAGGTGAAGGGATTCCTGACCTCTCCTGTCTCCCTAAGCTTAACCTCTCTCATCACCAACACCTTCTGCCTTTGTTTCCATTGGTGAGCTGCCTTCCAGAGGCCTTTCTCCCCCAGAATCCACGTTTATGTTAGTGCTCACCTTTGGTACCCTGCACCCATCTCGTTCCTGTACTCTGCTTCTCTTTTTTCTCTTTATAATGCACTTATCACCATTTAGTATTCTTTGGATTTTATTTTTCGTGATTGTTTATTCTCCCGGTGGAATGTAGACCCGCCAAGATGGACGGCCTCTGCCTACCTCCTCACTAACTCATCTCAAGCATGCAAGCCCAGCTTGACACAGGTGCACAAAAACACCTGCTTGAGTGGATGACTGGGGACCCCGATTCTGATCCTCCCTCTGTCCCACTTGCCCTGCTTTGCTATGTTAGTTTTAAGCACAGCTCTGCCTCTATCACCTCCTTCCTAATGTATCTTTTGCTTCCACTGAATAAATCTAGCACGGTAGCCATGGGCTTCTTGGGTTTCCCCTCTCTGCTTTAGGCTGGTGTTCAGACTCCGTCTCCCCTTCCTCAGCTGTCTCTCTCTCTGAGCCTCTGGTCCATGTTTTTTTCCACCTATGATTCCATTCAGTCGTTAGGCCCGGCCCCAGTGCCACCTTTCCCATCGAACCTTTCTTGGTCCCCCATAACCAGAGCAGACTTTTTAAACTTAGGCGTTTGGGACACTAATCACTTTCTTCACTGTGTGAGTGTGTGTGTGTGTGTGTGTGTGTGTGTGTGTGTGCTTAGCTAGCTGTGCATGTTTGGACTTGCAGAGTTTGAAGCAAGGCGTGTCATCTCTGTATGCCCTGCTGCCCCGTTGCTAGTATTTTGCTCTATTAGTGTACTTTGACAGAATCAGTGATTGGTACAGAGCCGGTGCCCAGAAAGAAGCCCGGATAGCTAGTGACATACTGTAAAGCTGGGAGCAAGTCTGCTTTCATGTGGTTCTGGGTCAGGAGACATGCTGCTACTGTATCTCCATCATGGCGTCAATCCTGGTGTTGGCAGTGTGACCACCAGTGC
>NC_022009.1:21102794-21124391 GCF_000317375.1 Microtus ochrogaster | reverse complement strand
TCAATCCTGGTGTTGGCAGTGTGACCACCAGTGCACAGTGTGGGACTGTGCTGTCCAGGTTGCATGAAGCTGAAAGTAGACCATGAACCACTTAAATTCTTATTGACTTTGCATTGCAAAATGGCATAGATAATAAATCGACGGTGTTCTCTTCCGTTCACGATTACTCAACAATTCACTTATGCACTTGACTGATAGAAGTGGCTTCTTTTGAACAGGGACTGGGGTGCTGGTGGCCACTTGAATTTGAGCATGTCATGCAGTTAGGAAAACAAGCGAACAAATAAGAGAATTGCAGTTTTGGATGAATGAAGGCCTGTAGGAGGAAGTGGCGCTGAAGGAGGGGCAGAGTTTAGGCAGTGTCCTAGGGGACATGGGTTTAACCACGGTCCTGCAGGATGATGGGAACCAGTGATGTAAGATCCCTAGGGTGACGGCTCTGAGACAGGTCAGTGCCTATCTTGTCCAGTGAACTGATAGAAGGCCCTGTGGTCAGAGTACAGTGTTGGGGGTGGGGAGGCAGGACAGGTGGGCAGAAGCCAGCCCCTTCAGGCCTCAGGAGACCTAGTTGTGGCTCTTTTGGCTTCATGTGAAACGAGAAGGAGGCCAATTGGAGGATTTTTGTCCAGGGCAGTGAATTTGGATTTTATAAAGATCCCTCCCATTCCTGCCCTGTATGGAGAAGAGACAGTGCAGGGGAGGTGGTGGAACTGATCAGTTAGGAGATCCTCCCTCCCCTCCTTCCCCTCCCTCCTCCCTCTTCCCCCTCCCCATCCCTCTGTCCCTCCTTCCTTCCCTTCCTCTCTCCTTTCTTCCTCCCTCTTTACTGTTAAAAACACAAGCACAAATCATTGTTACCATTACAATCAAGGCTATCTAGAGTAATAGCAGGGAAAGGCATTTTCAGTGTATCTGTTTTTCAGATGTCTATGCACAGGGGCTGCCAGTAGATGACAGGGTGGTGGGGAGGAGTCAGTTATGTTGGATGTCCCCCATCCTTCACTCCTACCTCCTGACTCCCGCTCCCCATCCTGAATTCCAGCAGAGTTTCCTTTGTTAGGAACTCATGTCTCCTCCCATGGAATGAGCTGGGTAGCTGGGCTTCTGGATTCAGGGTTGCATAGCAGGAAATGACAGCACAAGAGGGTAGTGTCTCAGAGGCTGGTGTTTTAGACTCAGGCTTCTAGAGTTACAAGCTGACGTCAAGTAGGATGGAACTGCGGGGAACAATCAGATTGTTCTCGAACCGAGAGACTGTAAGACACTTAGAAACCTGCCAGATGGCCTTCACCTGACAGGGGTATCAGAAATGTACTGAGATGCCAGAGGCAATGGCCTTTAGGTACCAGCACTTGGCACTTGCTGTGATTTGATGGGTTCAAGACCTGGGAGGTTTGTAAGATACAGCCAACAGCAGTACCCACAGTGGTACCTAGCATCCATCCCACGATTTTTACCCAAGGTGGTAGAGCATCTGATCCGGCCTTGCCTGGCTAGACTAGTGATCCCATTTTAAGGTCAGGAAGTCAAGACACTTGCTCTGGATCCCAGTCAGTATCTTCTAGCTATGGGCCAGAGGCCACGTCTAGCAGATAAGGACATTTCTCTTTGATGTTGAGGTTGGCCGAGCTATCTGTGAGTGCTGTGTCTTAGTTTGGGGTTACTATTTCTGTGTTGAAACACTATGATCAAGGTTGCTTCTAGATGAAAGCATTTACTTGGAATCTTGCTTACAGTTTCAGAGGGTTAGCCTATGATCATCGTCATCAGGCAGGCAGGCATGGTTCTGGAGGAGTAGCTGAGAGCTCACATCCTGATCCACAGGCAGAGAGAGGGGGCAGGGCTGGCATGGGGCTTTGAAACCTTAAAACCTACCCCCAATAACACACTTTCTCCAATAAGGCCACACCTCCTAATCCTCTCTAAACAGTTCAACCAACTAGGAACCAAACATTCAAATATATGAGCCTGTGGGGGCCATTCTTACTCAAACCACCATATGCTATCAGCTGCTGAGAAGAGGTCAGGGGACATGAGTTCACGAAAAGCTCCTCCCACCTTGTGGGTCCCTGACATGGACTCGACTGGGCTCCAAGACCACTTCTTCCTATCCTGCTCCCCAGTAGACTGGGTCCTCCCTAATCCTTTACCTCACCTTTGACCTGGAGGTGCATTTCCTGCTCCCCTTTCCGTCTGAGGAGGGAATGAATGCTCAGGTTCTGCCTGAGTGTCTGTTGCAAGGCCCCTGAGGAGTCTCAGTAGCAAGGGCTGGGGAAGGAGTGGGAAGCGAAGCTCACCACGCTGACCTTGCTGTGGTCGTGGTCTTGCTGGACAACTGTGAACATCAAAACTGTTGTCAGCCTCAGTTTATGCACCGTTAGAATGGAAACTGGCTCTTGTAAGCTGCTGTGCTCTGAGGGCTCATTTGAATGTATGAACTTGAAGCTTTATTGTAAGTCATGGGCTGTGCTGAAAATCTATTTATTCTTCCCCACCCCCACCCCCAGACAGAGCCTCACACGTGATTGTGGCTGGCCTTAGATTGCTATGTAACTGGGTGGGGGTGGCCTTGAACTCCTGTTCCTTGTGTGCTGGGATTACAGGCCCGTGTCACTAACACCCTGAGGAAAATTTATTTTTCTTAAGAACAGCTCCACAGTAGATTACTTCAGGTGGCATATTCAGGCTGTATCTTGGCCAGTTAGAGAGGAAGTTCCTTGCTTTCATCAAGCAGGGCAAAGTTTCACAAAGGTAGAGAAAGGAGAAATGGCTTTTTTATGTTCTCAGGTGGCCTTTCAGAAATAAAGGAACACGCCATTTTGATAAGGCAACTTGGCCCCATGTGGGAAAGCATTCTAAGGCTTTTGCCAAAAACCTCTTTTTAGGGAGTGGGGGCTAAACCGAGTTGAGAAAGGCCAGTATTCTGGCAAGATTTGGTTGGAAGGGGCCTGAGGGTTTGAAGGAGTACCGGCTGCAAAGAGATGTCTCACTCCTCAGCCGTAGCAGTACCCCTGCTTTGCTGAAGAACAAAACCCCAGAATACCCCAACGCACCCTTTGATGGTTCTCCCTGCTGTGGCGTTTCATCTCTCAAGTCTCGTCTTTGATTTTCTTGTCATTTTAGAGGGTTTTGGAAAATGACGAAAATGTAGAAGAAGGGAATGAAGAGGAGGATTTGGAAGAGGACATTCCCAAGCGGAAGAACAGGACCAGAGGACGGGTAAGTGGGGAGGGGGGCGCGAGGGAGGAGTTCAGAATGCCAAGGCCTGGCAAGCTGTCAGTCCCGCTGGGGCTGACGGTAGTCCCATCCCTACCTGGATAGACACACTTGGATGGTCTTACTCAGAGACGAGGAAGATGCTAGGGAAGCCCAGGCTGAGCATGACTGGAAAGTTCAGAGCCGGCAAGAGGGAGGAGAGAAAGCAGAGGTATCTCTGAGGGGCTTCGGCTCAGGAGAGCTGAGGGTGGGGAGAGTTTTCTGAGACCCCGTTATGAAAGGAGGTCTTGTCCTGCTGTTTCTAGAGTTTTTTTCCAGAATGACAGAATCAGGACACCTGCCCTGGGCCATGCTTCCCTGGGCAGAGAGAGCAGAAGCCGGTTGGGGAAGGAGGCAGACTGTGACTTGTGTTTCCCCGAATGGATTTTGCATGAACTTTAGAGGCACGTGGCCCCGAAATGAACAAGGAAGGGGTCAGAGGTGGAAATGGCAGAGAAACCCTGATGGGGAGAAAGAAAATCCTGGCTAGTTCCCAAGGGGAAGGGAGTGACCAAGACTGTGTCTTCAGAAGTTCTATTTGATTCTCTAGGGTCTGGTTCAGGAAAACGTTTTGGAATCACCCCCAGTGATCCAAGGGCATCATGACAACCGGGTGGAGGGGGAGGAGGGCTATGACTCTTCACTGGAGAGTCCACTTTTGAGGGCCAAAGGTCTAGCTCCTATTAGTTCTAGGTAGGACCACCCCTACCAATGGGTGAGAAGTCAGTCCTGTGGGCCCTGTGGGTCTGGGCCCACTGATAGTTACTGTAAGCCTGCACTGTGCAGACAGTAGTGCCATGGACAGGATCTATTGAAATTAGGCACCAAGGGCCCGTGTTCAGTTATTGGGTCTGGGATCAGGCCTTGAGCTATAGTATAAACACCTTCCCAGGTGATTGTTCCATGTTGTCTAGTGCTGGCTATGCTGTGCGCTAAGATGCTCCCATTGTTAATAAGGGCCTCAGTTCTCAGTCTGGGCAGGCCTGCTATCGGATGGTGCAGTTTTATCAGGCTGCTACCGTCTTCATCAATTACCAGCATTTCCACCATTTTGTCAAATGCATTCGTTTCTCCTACTTATTGTTTGTTGGTTTATGTGCTTGTTTCCCACTAGAGTGTTTGGAAGTAGATCCTGTACATTTCATTATATAGCCCAGTGGGTACCTCTATTAGGTACTTTTATACAAGGCACAAATATTCCTTATTCTAATGCCTACTAACTACACTTATATATAACTATAACTATACATATATACACATATATAGCGTGTCCACTCTATAGATGCTGCCTGCATGTTAATTATCTAGCAGTTGTCATATCAGATAGGCTGGTCGTATTGCTGTGCTTATGTTCAAATAACCCTTATTATACTTACCAGCCTAGAAGTGCAATTGTTATGATACCAACAATTCGTATATGTCAAAGAGAGTCCATCAGTACTTTTCTTGAAGTAAAAGAACATAAGTTCTCTTCTTACGTTTTGAGGAAAGTGTTATATACTAAGGTTGGCAAACTCTGTAGTAGGAATGACCCTTCTCCCTGTGAAACTGTGAAGGAGAAAGGAATTTGTGCTGCATTTGCTCTTTCACCCCAGAAGAACAGAAGTTGGGGTCATGGTACATGATAAATACTTAGTTAAGATGGACAAGGCATTCAATTATAGGGCTCATATAATACTCTCTGGGGTTCAGGAATCCACGGGGTGTCTTGGATCATGTTCTCTGTGCGTCAAGAAGCACTACGGTTGCTTGGAGATTTGACTAGATCCAGGATCTCTGTGTGTATGCGTGTGTCTACTCTGAGGGGTTAACATCCTTCCTGGGTGGCGATACGTACTTCTTATCACTTTGGGTGTGTAGGTTGCATGCTGCCTGCCGTTCTGCCTTTAGCAGTGTTTGAACTGATCAGAGTGTCTGTCGCGACCCAGTCTCTCTCCTACACTGTTCCTCATCAGGGTTTCACCTAATGGTTCTCTGCAGCTGCGGATGAACTTGCTTGGCCGTGTTATTTCACCATGGTGTTGTGTGGCAGTAATAAAAGAAACATCTACTTCGTCACTGAAGGAGGCATAGGGGCATGGAGTTGCTGTGCCTGTTGTGAATGCCAAGAGCTGTGTACCTCCCAACCTGCTTCCACCCCTCTCCTGCCCCTGCCAGACTTTGAAGAGTACACTGTGGAGCATGGTCCTGGTTCTCCGGGCATGAGTGTTGAAGGTGGAAATTGCCGTTAGTGAGTAGGGCTTGGCTGTCTTTTCCATGGAGGTGTCAGGAACGACAGCACCGCCTGGCCCTTATATACACTCCAAACCAGACAGAGTCAAGGGCTCCTGAGTGAGCCCACGATAGAGAACCATGAGGCTGTTCTGGGGGTTTTATGTTGTGTAGTTTCCTTTTCCGAGAATGCATTGCAGCAGCCGCTGGCTGCACACAGCTCCCAGCACATTCTAGTACAGATTGGAAGGAGCTGTAAATACAAAATACACACTACTGATGTCTTAGAGTGACGAAAAGAATTCAGAACACCTCACTGTTAATTTTTATGTTTTTAACAATAACTCTTTTGTTATGCCTGGTTAAAATGTTACTAAGATTAAAGCACGCCTCTCTTTTATTTTATTATTTTATTTTTATTTTTGCTGGTTTGGGGATGCTGGGGGCTGAGCCCAGGTTTAAATGTGCTAACTGGTCGCTAACCAGTGAGCCACACTCCCAGCTAGCTCATCTCATCCCTTTCAGAAAAGCAGTTACTAGAAAAATGTGGCAGCACAAGTGTGGCTTGCTGTTGTAGAAAGGTTAAGCAGCTTGCTCAATTTTGCTCAATCTGGTCAGAAAGAAAGAATTTGAAGACAAGTTATGCTTTTCCTACTGAGTCCTGCCTGGCCCGGGACCCTGCATGTCTAGGCTGAATGAATGAACTGAATGAGGAGGGCAAGGAGAAAAGTCATGTTTGAACTTCATGATTGGGTGACAGCCAATAGCTCCGGTTATACAGTGAGCGACACTGCGGACATGTCACCATGCTGAGAGCCATGGAGGAAGCAGGGGTGTTGTGAGCGAGTCTCCGGGCTGAACAGGGGTGGGAAGCTGCCTCGCCCACAGCTCTGAGCTTTTACAAGGGTGTGCAGCTGCCGCTGGAACTTTCTGGCCACTGGAGCAACCACATGGGGCCTGACATCTGCCTGTGTGGTCTGGGCTACAGCTTCATCCTCACCCAGGAGCTTGTTGGGAACGCAGGAGCAGCCCAACCTCCAACATACCATTGACAAGACCCTAGCTGCTCCAGACACGCGGAGGGCGCCAGGCCTTCAGTAGTGAGTTTGAAGCCAATCTTAGCTCTACCACCTACTGCACCTTGTGTAAATCATGTAACTTCTGTGCCCTGGGCCATCAGCCAGTTGGGAATAATAGCACAGAGTCAAAACTGAGTGCCCAATAAAGCCTTTGGAAGCCAAGTGGCTAACTTTCTGAGTTTTAATCCCATATGTTCTCTGAGGGGAAAGGACAGTGCAAACCCAACAACTAATAATTGTGTCAGTGTCAACTTTAGCCTAAGACATTCATGAAGTCCTTGTGACTAATCCTTGTATTATCAAGCAATCAAATTAGTAATCGTTGGTGCACTCGTGGTGAGCGAAGACACCAGGGTGTTGTTTAATTTCAGCACAGTGGCTGCACCTTAATCCACTGCTATCTCAGCCAGCAACTGCAACTCCACAGCTATCAGCCTGCTTCTCTGGCAGCAACCTGGCCTCTCAGCCTGCAGCCTGGTGACAATTCTGCTTCCGCAGGCACCGGCCCTGTTGCTGCCACTAAAGGTAGCTTTAACTAAATCTCTATCGTCCTAGTTACGAATGAGACTCAAGAGGCAAAGACGGGGTGAACACCTGTGAGCCCATAGAGGCTGAGCAGCAGCTAGCTAACCCTCTCTCCTTGCTGGCATGCAAGGAAGACCCACGCTTCCGCTTCGCCAAACCAGGAAAACCTGCATCACCCCAAACCCCGCTGTATCTCTTCCTGTGTCTCTCCATCCTGGATGCGCTCTGAGGTGCTACAATTACTTCCTAGTTGCTGACACAGCCTCCTGACCCCAGGTTAATTTTATTTAATGAACACAAATGCAAACTCAGGGTTCACAGTGGGATCAAATATCCCCCAACCACAGGGGTGTTGCCAAAGAGCAAATTCTGGTGTGCTAGTTCTGGGGGGTGGGGGCTAAGTCCTTGTCTGGATGATAATAAGCTCCAGGGTATTGCTGGTCTGATGACCAGGCATTCAAGGTAGTTGAGCAGTCCCCTCCCCTTTTCTCTCTGCCTCAGGAATTCTTTACACCCTTAACAAATACTGACAGCCCTCAAAGCTATTGTTCTGAGTATAACAGGTGGCATTAATCTCATAATGATGTGCTCTATTCGAAATTAAGACAAAACTCAGCTTATGAATGTAGCTCATGAATATACACTAGCACCCTGAAGGCCCTGTCAAATGTCATGTAGCCTCTGGAAAACCCCGCTGTATGCTTGTGAGAAAATGAGAATGAAAAAGGCGATTAGTCTTTTAGTGGCACCAGGAGAATAGCTTTTGTCAAAAATATTTATTTTTTAATTATGCCTGTGTGGTCATGTGCAATGAGTGCAGGTGTCCAGAGGCCAGAAGAGGGCGTCGGATCTCCTGGTTGTAAAGCCAACTGTGGGTGCTGGGAACTGAACCCTGGTCCTCTGGAAGAGCAGCAAGTGCTCTTAACTGGGGAGCCATTATCTCCAGCCTATAGAGGAAGAGGCCTGATGCTCATCCCTGGATACTACTCTAGAGCAGCTTTTGTAGAAAAACTAACTTCCCTTGCCTGGAGTCTGTCTTCATTCTGGGTCTCTGTTATAGGAAGCTCAATGGCTTTAAGCTTAAATGAGAAGGATTTGAAACCTTAGGGTCATTGTCCCAAATGTGAGTGATCTTTGAAGATCCAGATCACAAGAAGGGTAGGGAGGTGATGGAATCAGGACTGAGGAGATTAAGGATCCTGTCTGTGGCCTCTGCGTCCTCTCTCTACTCTCTGTTACCTGGGTTTCCTAGCTCCTCTGTATACAAGGACTCTAGAGCTTTTGAGTTTATGAATCCATACAATCCAGGTGACCAACAGAGCTCACTGCTTTCAAGTTCCAAGTCCCTTAAAGGTAGACTCTGGTGACCCTTTTAAATTAGGCTTGGGATAGCAATTACTTGACTCTTCCTGAGCCTTCCCACTTATGGTCAGTAAGACTGCACCACAGGGCCCCCAGTGTGTGAATGGAAAGATGAGCATCCTCAGGGAGGGAGGACGAGAGTCACATTTGGAGGGTAAGGTTCAAATGGTTCTATATCAGAGTCTAGAAACCTGTCCTGCTCTTTCCACTGGCTCTGGGACTGTGGGCAAGTCATGGACTCATTCATAACTGGCACCAATTGGCAAGACAGTGACAGTGGCATGACTGGTCCCAACCTAAAGGACTCTTCCAAAAGCCCCTGAGCTAATATGCGTGGAAGAGCTTTGTGTTGTGCACACAGCAAAATAATAGGGTTCATGATAAACTATAAAATGCCATATTTCCCCTCAAGGACTCAAGACTCAAACTGGGGAGATGCTAAGATTCACAATACAGTAAGAGTACTGCAGACTTCTCATGGCGTGCTAACCAAACATGAAGCCCAGAGGATCCACGGTCATGGAGGGGTCAAGAGCTGACTGAACACTTCCTGTGGGCTTAATGCTATGTCCTGTGGCTTGACACTAACCCTAGCTGTCACAGCAACTGTGCTGCAGGGGTGTTTCTCTGTCCATTTATTTATCCACTTATCTTGTATTGACTGAGAGAGACACAGTCTTTCTAAGTAGCCTGGGAACTTTCTGTGTAGACCAGGTTGGTTTAAACCTGCAGTATTCCTTCTGGCCCCGTCTCCTGAGTGCTGAGGTAACAGATATGTACCCACATATCTGGCCTGTCGTTGCCCATTTTATAAGTAAGCTAAGGCTCAGAGGGGTAGCTCGTTCTAGGACACACAGCTGGTGCTATCTGTTGTTTGGATATGGCTTGTGTGTCTGTGAGACTTCGTGTGCTGACATTTAACATTCTCCTTCGGGAGATGTGGAGAAGTCAGAGATTGGATGGCTGTTGCATTTAGAAGGAGCCTTTGGAAAATGGCTAGGATTATTAAGTAAGGACAGGGTCAAGCTTCCTGATTGGTTCTTGGGGGTCAATAAGAAGAGGGAGAAGGGGTGAAAGAGAAACACATGCGGTCTCCCTGTTTCACCTATGGATTTTGGTAGCAAGAAGGGTATCATGAGATGAGTCCCCAACAAGTTGCACCTCTAGATCCATGAACCAAAATAAACCTCTTTTCCTTACCAAAGTCCTTACCTCAGGCTTTTTGTTACAGTAACGGACATCTGACAAAGACAGCTGGGATTGAAGTCTAGGCCCATCAGACTTCAAGACAAAGCTGGCTTACTCTGCAGTGCGGCAGGAGGGTTTTGGGAGAAGTGGGACGCTGCCCGGGCTGAAATGTAGGTTGGCGGTGGATGGCATGGTGGAGGTGACCATAAAGGAAACCATGAAAACAAAGATGTAGACACAGCTTGAGGCTGGGGTGAGACTGTTGGGTTGGCGGTAGGCTGCCATTGGCCGTGTACGTGTGTCACAGCTGGCAATGGAAGACCTCATGCTCCCAATTCTTATTCCTTTTGGGCAGGTGGTCATGCAGGATGGGTTAGGCTGGGCAGTGGGGAGGTAGAGCCCTAGCTGGGAGCTTTCCTGGGGAGTTCAGGATCAGCTGATGTCCTTTGGGCACTGGGATACAGATGGGGAAGAGGAAGAAGAATGGTCAACTCAACAGTGGCCTGATGGATTGATGCAATGACCTGGCAACTGTTTAAGGAATGTACTTGGTTCCAGGAATAGTGGTGGCCCACGCAGGACTCTACCTCTCGTGGGACAGATAAAAAAAAAATCAACGAATGAGCTAACACATGTCCATGTAGTGCCGGTTAACGACAATGCTGTGACCAGACAAAAAACAGAGGCAGAGAAAGAATGAAGCAAGTAGACACCAGTGGGCTGGGGAGGGCTTCTTGGAGGAAGTGGCATTTGAGCAAGACACGTAGGATTCTGAGTTGATGAGCTTGCGTCTTCCAGGAGATGAAGAATTCCATTGCCTTAGGAGAACCCACATGCATCACCTTAGATGCCCTATGGCCCTTATCTCTATTGGGCAAGACCAGTGCATGTGGAGTGTGGGAGCATGCAGCTCCCTGATGGTCAGCCCAGCAGCAGGGGGAGGGAGCCTGGCTCCCAGCAGCACCCTTCTTTCCCTCTGCTGCCTCCCTCAGAAGCCCCAGGTGCTTCTGTTCTCCCTTCCTCTCCTGCCTTGACACAGGGCCAGGCTTGTAGAGCCCCTTCTGGCATTTGCTGTGGCCTCGTCATTCTGCCTGACTTAGTTTTACCTGCTCTAGGGAGCTGTGACAGGGCTGCTGGCTGTGCATGTCAAGCTGTCTCTGGCCTCACTGAGGAGGTGCAGGGAGGGCCAGGGCCCTAAGGTGACCACCTTTAGCATCCTAGACACAGTGTCTGTCAGTGCCTCAGGGTGACGGCCAGAGTTTGCAGCTCCTCTGGGGCTTAGTTCTGCATAACGAGGGCGTGGGGAGGAAGAGGAGGAGGAGGGAAAGGAGGATGGGAACTACTACTGACTATCCATAGCAGGGCTTGGGCTAGGGAGGTAGCGAGGAGGAGGGAGGTAGAATTTCATTTTTTTTTTCCTTTTCCAAAAAGACAAGCTGAGGAGAAGACAAAAGTGATAGTTTGGCAGGTGGAGTTGATTGTGAGGTGTGTGTATTTTGAGAACGAGTGTCACAGGCCTGGAGAGTGGGCCTGTCTACAGGGAAGCCCCCAGAAAGATGTGAAGACTTACATTTGTGAGTGTGTATGTGTGGGGGAATCCATCCCAGGCCTCTCCACGGTGAATCCTCTGCCCACTTCCCTAAAGCAGATCCTGGGCTGGCACTCCAGACCTCTGCCCTGTCGTGTTCCTCTCCTGCTGACCTTCCCCTCTGTCCCCGAAGACTGCAGCCAGCCCTTTCCATGGCTGGGAGTTTACTGCTACCCATTAGCAACGCCTGACCTGGAGGAGGCTAAGGTGCGGCAGGAAGGCCAGCATGGGGCTTATGGTAGCTTATAAATAAGCCTTGCTCTTTTCTGGTAGCCGCTGTTTGGGATGCAGAGCTGTTGGCAGCCTTTCAGGCTCGTCTCTGTTACCCCTGAAGTCTTGTTTCTTATCCCAGTCCCCCCTGGTCACATGACCCACCCAGGGAGACACAGGGCTACGGTGGGTATCAGGAATCCAGCTCTAATTGACCTTGAAGGTTAAGGTCCCCAGCTGGAGGCCTGAGGTTGACCTCGTACAGGAGCTCACCCCTACTGTGAAGGTCAAACATGGCGGAGGAGGCAGTGTGGGCCCAGGAACCTGGGGGGGACACTGTAGTTCTACTCCCTGTCCCCCACCCCCAGGGTGCTCACCAGGTGACCAGCGTGTACAGCAAGCAGCGTGGCATCTTCTACACTGTCAGCGAAGTAGAGAGGCGCTGTGTGGTGGAAAAGCAGAAATCCCTGTATTTGACAGATATGGGACTGCATCAGTTAGACTTGCTGTGGGAAAGCCCTGGAGAGAGTGGGGTTTTAGTATGGCTCACGGCTTCAGAGGGGGCTTCAGAGGGGTCATCCGCGGTTGGCTTTCTCCATTGCTGTGGGTCTGCGGGGAGTCAGACCCTCACGATGGCAAGAGTATATGGCTGCACAAAATAGTTTCCTTCACAGTAACTAGGAAACCAAGGGTGTTCAGGACAAGTAAAACCTTTAAAGATGTGACCCATGTTTTCCCTACATAGTCCAGTTTGCTCCCCACCCCCGCACCCCCACCAGAATAATGCCGCTAGCTGAGGATTTTCATAGTCGGGCCAGGCCATCTCCTTTCAGTCACACGTCCTGCTTTTATTCTGGCTCTGCGTTTGGCAGATGAATGGCCCTGGGGAAGTTACTCCACTTCTCTGTTGCCACTGTCCCTTTCCCTGTACAAGAGGACCACTATTATAAACCTCCTTCTTGGAGTTATTATGAAAATAATAGGATGAGCCGGGTGAGTAGCTGAGTGATTTGGGACAAGTTACCCGATCCCCTGGGTCTCCATTGTCTTGCTTGTGAAGCAGGGTTGGCATGGGAACAGGGGCTGTGATGCAGGTGGTTCACACGGGCCCTCAAGAGTGTATGCCCATGAGCTGAGTGGCTGCGGTAACAAGTGTCTCATGCTCAATGTCTCCTCAGGCTCGTGGCTCTGCAGGTGGCAGGAGGAGGCATGATGCTGCTTCTCAGGAAGACCATGACAAACCCTACGTGTGTGACAGTGAGTATCTTGCATGCTGTGTCAGCCAGTCTTCCTACGCTGCTTTGGCAGCTCTGGGCCGCACCAGGCTTTTCTGCTTCCAGCTCTGGGTGGCCACATTCCCTCCTGTTGTCACTGCTGTGGCGAGGCTCTGGGCACTGTGGACAGTCTGGCAGGGGACTCCACTCTCTCCGGCTGCCCTCCAGGATGCCAGGTCTTCTTTCTAGCTTTCCGCCTACGTTCTCCCACGTTCTCTGTCTCTTTCGAGACTCACCCTCTACACCTTCCTCCAGTTCAGAATCACAAACAAAGGTGTCACCCTAAACTCTCCGACAAAGGTGACTGGCTCCTGTCACTTTCCATTTCTTTCCCTCTAATTCCACTTCTCTCTCCTTCTCACCTGTCCTAGGCAGGACTGGTTATGAATCTTTATATGACGATGGCTTGAATGGCCCTCGATTCATCTCCACCCTTTCTCTCCTGATTCAGAAATATCACTGGAAGAGTAGTTACCTGGCTTCCGTGTTAGAGTCTGATGTTAGAGGCCAAGGGAGGGGGACAAGGAGGGACTGTGGTCACCAACAAGGCAGTAGCTTTCTTTTTCCTCACATGCCAGGGTAGGTTGCACAGCCATGCCCTGTTGGATGTCACTCCATTGGGCATTTCTGCTCACTCTATGGCAAGACTAGGCATCAGTAGCACATGCCTGGGGACCTTCCTTTCCCTTCTCATCTGCTATTGAAACCCAGAGCTTGGCCACTGGGACCAGGCTGCTCTGAGAACAGCAGGAAGCTAGACAAGGCAGGGCCTGGCATGGTGGTCCCTCTGGGTGCCTCTCCATCTTGTCCAATCCTGCAGCTCTGCGAGCAAAGAAAGCCAGGGGATAGTACATAAGGAGCACATGGGGTGGTTCCTTCCCCCAATTCCCTCACTGGCCTCTTGATTTCAAGATATTCTGTGCCCTGTGGAGATAACGTCTGGTGAGATACATTTTGCCAGAACTCAAACTCCATGGCGTTCATTTGGCTGCTTAGTACCCCACGCAGATGGCATTCCCGAGATGTCTGCAGGTCGTGTCGCCATCCTAAGCAATTGTGTTCCAGGAAGAGAGGGGATCAGTGCCTGGGGTCTGGTAGCTTTTGGCAGGAAGCTCCAGCTTCGGTCTGGGCCTTACTTACGAATAGCATTTACTTGGGTTCTGATATGTGAACAGCCCAAGCTTGCTGGTCCTTGGGAGACTGGGCAGAGGGTAGGATTTCCAGCTGTGTACGTACGGCACCCGAATAACAGTGCCAGCTCTTGCTTTGAAGCTGAGACATTAACTACTCCATTTCTCTTTTAAAAAGCTGTTTCCCAATATGTGATTTTTCTGCTGTTACTGATAGTGGGATTAACTTTTTACTCTATTTCTGCAACTTCAGAAAAAGGTCTTATTGCGTTGATGGGTGATAGATTGTATATCTGTGGCTGGGATGTGCACATGCAATGGCTTGTGTGGAGGGCAGAGGACAGCTTGTAGGAGTTGGTTTTCCTTCCCTCTGTGGGTTCCAGGAATTAAACCTAGGTCATCAGGCTTGGTGGTAAATGCACTTACCAGCTAAGCCGACTCTCTGGCTTCTTTCTAGAATTTTTGTGGCATTCCAAGGAGAGCTCCTGGCTCTCCTCTTGGCCTGGCTGCTGGCTCACTTCTTGCCTTGCTCCTGGCCCTCCTCTTCTGCTCAGAGCCCTTATATCATCCTCCTTTTTTCTGGCTCCTGGTCTGCGCTTTTAAAGCAGATCCTCTCCTCCAATCCTCCCAGCTTTGTTTAGGGCTCCTTGGTGTCCTTGGCTGTTTTCTGCTCCCCTCCCTATAGGGTCACTTCCTCCTCCTGTTTCCCCTGAAGAAAGACTTGGAAGGACTAATCACAGGATGGCACCAGCTTTCTGGAAGTCTCCGCAGCTGCTTCCTTGACTCTGCCCACATACATACCGCCTCCCCCCCCCCCTCCAAAGCAAGGTCCGTTGCAGTTTGCCCTTCTTCATTCTGGCTCTCTCAGGACATTGTGTGACAGCTTGGTGATTAATGGACTTTATTTTTATCTGGTGCCCTTCAGACAGGTGATCCCTAGGCGTAGAAGTGACCTTTGGAGAGGTCACGAAGCCCACCCCCTCACCCCTGAGTTGGACAAGAAATGCTTTTAATCATCTCTAATGCATCCTAACTGTAGAGGTGTCCGGTCGCCCTCCTTCAGCGTCCCATGGGATGGCGCTGCCCACTAGCCGTCCTTTCTCCACCATTCCAGCTGTGTGTGTCCTTACTGAGAGCTGGAACTGCTCTGTCTGCCACGTCCCCTTGTCTTTTGTGTCTCCTTCCCCAACAAGTCGGCATGCTCAGCATTTTGGTCTTGCATCCACTGTATTCTTGCATGAACTTGGATCTGTCTTACTCCACAATCCCGGTGCCATCATCCTGCTCTGAACTCCCGTCTGGAAACACTTCTGCCGGAAGCGGCACAAGGCCAAGTAGCTCAAAGGATAGATATTGCCTCGTTTGATTTATCCACCAGTTCTTGGAATGACCCCCATTTTCAGAGAACACCCAAGTGCTCTGTGCACGCCGAACCACTTCCCGTCACTTCCTATTTGTCCAGCACTGGGTCTGGTCTCCAGGTGTAGACTCTTTCTCCTGAGGCATTTGATTATCCTTCTTCCCATAAATCACTCAGCGTTTGGCCCCATCGAATCTCAATAAGCAGATACAATAACGTGTGACTTCAATATACAAGATTCAATAAAGGCAAATTTAAAGACATTGCCCACTAGTTAAATTCCACTCTCCACAGACGTTGCGGTCCCTGCCATTTTTGTATCGTCTGTGGTTTGATTTGCATAATTCCCACTCCATCTTTGGAGTTATTTATGAAAATATTAGGTCACCTTGGACCGCAAACACCTCTCTCTGGATTTATGTGGGTTGGTAATAGCCATTTCTTTTCAGATGCGGTTGTGCCCCTTCCTAGTATGTGTTCTTGAATGTGGTCGATGCCTTTTGATGTTGGCGTTCCAGGATTCCCCCACACAATGGGTGGCTGAGATATTATCATAGCGGATAACTTCAGATGATAGAGGTTTACTTTTTGCCTTTCACTCAGCCATTAGATTTATTTCATCTCAGAAATACTAAATCATCTAAGTGTAATTTATTTTCTTCACCCAATCTATGGTGCGCTCATGAATCCTTCATGTTCTAGCAACTAACCAATCTCTATTAATTATTTTGAAATTTTACCGAGTTGAAGGCTTAAAGTTCTGCTTCTCCACTATCAGCCTTTTGTTTCTGGAAAGGTGTTCATCCCTTTCAAAACAAAGCAACAGAAATGGGCTTTGTGGGCTAGACTGCTGGTGTTTGTGGGTCTGGACCACCTGTGCAGAACTAACCTAGACACTCAAGAACATGCAGATTCCAGGCTCTCAGGGCAGACTTACTCCATCGGAATCTCAGGAGTCAGCCTGGAGCCCACATGGTCCTGCACTTCTCAGGGGATTCATAAGCATGCTGATGTTTGAGGATGGCTGGTTCTCCTCATTCTAACCTGAGGACTTTGAACATCCAGTCCTTTCAATGTTCGCTGCCTGGATCTCTCTCTCTCTGTCCCTGTCTCTCTTGTGTGTTTGTGTGTCCCTGTCTCTCTCTGTGTATGTATGTGTTATATGTGCACTTATGAGCTTGGCTGCATGCACATGTGGATACCAGAGAAGATATCAGATGCTCTGCTTTGCTCCTTCCCAGCCGGGTCTGTTTCTCACTGAGCCTGGAGCTAGCCTGGTAGCCAGCAGGCCCCAGCCATCCTCCCAATTGCAACTCCGTACAGTGCTGGGGTTATGGGTGCCCATCCTGCCACAGTGTTTTACATGGGTGGTGGGATCAGGACTCAGACCCTTATTCTCATATAGCTTCTATCTGCTAAGCCATCTTTCCAGCTCCCACGCCTAGAAATCTTACAGCCCCAGGATTCTCTAGGCAGCTGGATGCTGGCTTGCTTCGCTGCTTTAGCTGGCTTCCTTTAACCCTTTTTTTGGTCTTTCTTTCAGCAATGACAAAGCTCTGCCATCCAGTCTAACACACAACACTCCTGCACCTGATTTTTATTTACTTGGTCACATAAAGCCCTGCTAGTGCCATTATCACATGCTCTCGCCGGGGTGTTAAGTGGGGACAGACGTGAAGAGAATCCTTGGGTGTGGGCTCCTGGAATGTGTTTGGAGTCATTGCCTGAGTTGCTCAGCCTTGTCCTAAGAGCTTCCAGTTCTGAATCACTCTGTAGTGTCCTTGTCCATCAGGGCAGACTCCCAAGGAGAGACCTACTTTCATAGTTTCTTTGTTCAAGGAACATGACAGAGAAGAAGATGGTGGTGACATAGAACATTCAGTCTGCACATGGGAGGCATTCTGGGAGGGACAAGTAAGCCCCTGTGTTCTTGCTGGACACAGGGAAATTTTTCCAGTCTTGTTAGTGTGTGCCTATAGCTCGCAGGGAAGTGTGCCTGGAGTTTTATAAAGACTGTCTCCTGTAAACACCCCCCCCCCCCCACACACACACAGTAAGCTTGAGCCACAGAGACAAAAAAGAAAAGGCTTCACTTTTCTGTGAAGAAACTGAAGGCTCAGAGAGGTGAAGGGACTTTCCCCAGGTCACACAACCGATCAACAGTAACCCCAAGACACGGACCCTACTTCCTTAAGCCCTAGAAAAGTCACAGTCTAGGTCTAGTTTAGAGCGTCCTCCTACCAGGGAGTTCTCCCAAACGCTGAGGGGGAAAATGTTTTAGAAGTTAGTTAATAAACATGCATCAGTCAGGTAATAATTGTAATTGGATAGAGTACATGATTCCTAGGCTTTTAAATGTAAATCTATTAAAATCACACCACACTAGAACATTAGTGGATGTTAGTGACTCATCTGAGTGTGACTCACCTCTGGGTCACACCTGGTGTTGACACATCAAGAAGGTCCACTCAACACCAATTCTCTGTTTGTGGGATCTTTGTCCCTGTAGATATGGCCTGTGACTTTCTAATGTCTACGCCGCAGGGTGATCTCTCTTAGAGACCCAGCTAGAGGTATCCACGTCCTTACAAGGATTTTCTTCGGCTCCTGCTTTGGAAGAGTATAGTTGGTTCATCATGGCAGGCAGGACATGATAAAGTTCATGTTGTCTCAAGGCTGTGGCAGCAGGCACAGGAGTCTGCTTCCTCACATTATAGCACATCGGGAAACATGCTTTGGGTGACACTGTGGGTGGACACAGTGCCAAGCTGCAACTTACCAGATCTGCTGCCCCAGTGACCCACTTTGTTGTAAAGGGTCCACATTTACCCCAAACAGTGTCACCAGCTTGGGGACCAAGTGTTCTGTGAGTCAGGGCTGGGTGGAGGGAGCCTTTCCCATTCAAATCGTAGTGGGGTGCAACCATGTCAGAGTAAGACCTGGGGTCTCTGCCCGCTCCAAACATCTGTTTTTCCACTGTGTTTATTCTAGAGGGAGAAGGGGCTAGGGTGAAGTGGGTCTCCGTTCAGTTCTGTGAGTGACGGTTGCGTTTCCTCCTTGTGGGCTCTCAGAGCTCTGGGCCTCCCTGATCGGCACCCTGTAGCGTGGCCTCCTCTCCTCCCACACAGCAGCTTCCTAGTGAGGCTGTCTGCCCAGACCAGATGCCTCAGAACAGAAGGGAGGAGTGTATTGTGGGACATCAGGGGGCTGTGGGATGGGTGACTGGGGGGTGGGCAGCCATAGGGGTCCTGGGAAATCTTCTTTCCCCTCAGCTCCCTTCAGATCACTGTGGTTTCATTTAACCCTGTGGGTAGCAGGGAGATCCAGACGACTATTTCTGTCTTATTAAAGTTTCCTTGGGAGGGCAGGAAGGCCTGCATTCTCTGAGGCTCATGTGTTATGTGCTTTAAACCGTGGCAAAAAAAAAAAAGCCAATAACTTGGCCTTCAGGCTTGCTGCCCTTCTGCAGTGGCTGGCCCATCACTCAGTTGTCTCTGGCTGTTATCTTGCAGATCCTTGGATGTGTGTGTGTATGTATGAGGGGGTGGCAGAGGAGGCTCGGTGCCCCAGAAACTTGATTTGTGGAGCAGGGCCTATGGGAGGGATTGATCACTGGAGATGGAATGCATTTGTCCTCACAAAGACGGGCCTGTTTAAATATGCAAATGCCGTTGTGTCCTGGACGTAGGTGCCAGTGTCCCTGCAGGGTTGGCCAGAGGCAGGGTGAGGGAGTTTCTCTTTGATGCCTACCCACCACCTTGCCTGCCGCTGTTTCCTCTGCCCTGCTGCTTGGCCCTGACCTCCCTGCCCTCAGATGTCCTCCTATCCGCTCCTCTGAGCATGCTGCCATAGCCACCTGTGTCCTCTGGAATTGCCTTCTTATCCACAGGAACCTTTCTATCCATAGTGCTAAGTGGTTCTTTTCATTTCCGCAAGTAACCCTTTTCCTATGGAAATAGTATCTGCGCAGGGAAGTCAGGAAGGGGAAGGGGAAGCCGCTGTCACCTTAGTCCCCAAAGGAACAAAGTCTGCAGGTTTTGTAGGATTCGCTGTGATTTGTTCCTTTCCTCCCCAATTGTCCTCTCTCACACCAGTACAAGTGAATGATATCTGTCCGTGTCAACAGATGGGCATCTACAGCAGCAGTCCTAGGGCTACAGAGTATTCCACAATAAGGACATGCCCCAGCTTATGATGGTTCTGGTGTGTGCGGTCAGTAGTCAACTTGTTAAATGCGTGGTTTGGAATTTGCTCACTGTTAGCAACATTGCAGCTTTTTCGTCACACGGTTTTGTCTTAGCAGATACTAGCTATACAATACACAATAATGGTTTCATTATGGTGCTTTTCACAAGGGAATAGAATGTATTTTGAAGGTGTTCATCTCCTGTTACCCTCTCTTGTCCCCCTTCTCACTCCCACGGATCCATTTTCTCTTTTCAACTAAGTTCTCTTCTTCTTCCGCATCATTTCCTCATTTTTATTTATGTTTGCTGACCCAATGAGTTTAATTAGGGTTGCCTACCTGGCCTCTGGTAAGGAGTCATTACAAAAGTATGGGCCCCTCATAGGGCTATACTGCTAAAGAAAATGCTTTCCCCGTTAGTGTCACTCCATAGGGAGGGGTGGGTTCCTACGCTCTCCTCCTCCATTCATGACAAAATGTTAATGGGCCTGGTCTTTGTATAATGTTTTATTATTTCCTCAAAGAAGAACTGTGATGTCAGAGGGCCTGGTGCTAGTCTCGGTGTGTGTGTGACTGTGTGTGTACGTGTGGCCTGTGCCAGGTGAGAGAGCTGGGGAAGGACACTACCCTGACCGGAATGAGATGTCTGAAGCCATGCTGAGGCTCTGCCACTTGCTGTCTAGGACTTGGAGAAGATAACTTGTTTTGGGTGTCATGTCCTCTGTGTGCAGTGGGAAGGGCATCTGACTGTGACAACATATATATATATATATATATACATATATATATATATGTTTACACACAATATGGTTGAAGAAATATTCCTTCTCCCACCTTAATCCCCTCTTTGTTAGTATACCTGGAGAGACCAGGCTTGTCGTACAAGGAAGGATTTAGTTGAGCAGACACTAGGTGCTCTAGGGGCCAGAGGAGTATTACATGTGTGGTAGGGTATGGTTCAGAGGACATATCCCGGGGCCAATCAGGATGAACAGATTCCTGTCTCCAGGGATAGAAAAGCTTATGTACCGGTGTGGAGAGAGGTCATGATAATAAAGGTTTCTGACTTAGGCTATGGGTTTGGAATGTTCTATGGGTTTCCTCTAGATGAGCTTTTTCATTCCCTCAGGAGGGTGATGAGATAGAAATGTGGTCATCTCCATCTTCTAGATGAAGACTGGGGAGAAGATGCCCATGGGCACAGGACGCTGCCCATGTTCCTGTAATAACTCCCAGGGTCACACCGGGGAGGTAAAACTTAACTGCTGTGAATCTCGTCCACCATCCACTACCCACCGTCATGGATGTTTTCTGCGGGGACATTGAGTATGCCTCCCACGAGGCTCCCTCTCAAACTGTGTGGTCACAGTTTGTCTTCTCAGGCTAGGCAGTATACCATCTGGGGACAAGGACCATGTCATAGGCCACTGGCACCATATCCCTAGCACAGTGGTATTCCTAAACACTTGATGAATGGCTGGAGAAAGGAACATGCTAGGAACAGCAATGACTATCTTGTCCAGAACAGAGTGTGCGACAGTGTGACAAATGTCTGCAGCAGGAGAGGCTTACGGAACACCAGGCTGGACTTGTCTGGAGAAGACTGCATTGTCAACCTGGGGACATGTCTAGAAAGGTTAATCCATAGGATTATTTAGGTGAGATCCCTGAAGCCCAGGCTGGGATAGCTTCCCAGTCATGTAGAAGATGATGAGAAGCCTGGATGGTGTTGAAAAGCAATAACAAAACGAATGAGGCAAACAAGGCAGGCCTTCTGACAGAAAGTGCAGAGCTGTGGTGGGGATGGCCCAGTTGGTAAAGCACTTGCCTGGAAAACACGAGGACCTGAGTCTGATCCCCAGAGACCACATGACAAAAGCTGAGCGTGGTGCACAAGCTTGAACCCTAAGAGAGGCAGAGACAGACAGACCCCTGGGTCTTGCTGGCCAGTAAGCCCAGCCTGCTTGGCAATGTCCTGGCCATTGAGAGACCCGTCTCCCAAATAAATGGATGGGACTTGAGGAACGATGGTAGAGGTTGTCCTCTGGTCTACACACACACACACACGCACGCACGCACGCACGCACGCACACACACACACACACACACACACACACATACACACACACACACACACCGGCCGATCTCAAAAGACCAAAACCAAAAACAATAAAGAACCCAAGGTTTATGGCTCCTGAGAAATAGCACCTGAGGTTGTCCTCTGGTCTA
>NC_022009.1:21096004-21102694 GCF_000317375.1 Microtus ochrogaster | reverse complement strand
CACGCACACACACACACACACACACACACACACACACACCGGAAAGGAAGGAGAGAATGAGGAAACCCCACAGAACCTGGCTGTGGCAGAGAGCATGAAGGGTTTTAAGAGTAGAGAAAGAGGTACTGATGACTCCTGCCATCTTAGGTTCGGGTATCTGAGACCCAAAGGGGGGCTTAACTGGAACATTCTGAAAGGGGAAGGAAGGACATTTGCAGAGTGATGAAACTCGGCCTTGAAAGCAGGGGAAGCATCAGGAGGCCCAGGCAGGAAGTCTTTCTTTTCTCTCTTTATTAGTTAAATGTTTTCATTTATTTTACATCCTGACCACAGTTTCCCTTCCTTCCTCTTCTTCTGTTCCATTCCACTGCCCCCCCCCACCGCAGCCCTCCCCATTCACCCCTCCTCTGCTTCTGTTCAGAAAGGGGCAGGCCTCCCATGGATGCTAACAAGGCATGGAATATCAAGTTGAGGAAGGACTAAGCGCCTCCCTTTGTATTGAGGCTGGCTGAGGCAACCCAGCATGAGGAATAGGTTCCTGAAAGCCAGTCCAAATGTTAGGGACAGGCCCTGATCCCATTGTCAGGAGAACCATAAATAGACCAAGCTACAGAACCATTACCCATATGTAGAAGGCCTAGGTTGGTCCTATGTGGGCTCCATAGCCATTGGTCCGGAGTCTGAACTCCTATGAGCCAGGTTAGTTGTTTCTGTGGGTCCCCTTGACACCCCTGAGTCTACAATCCTTCCTCCATCTCTTCAACAGGACTCCTGGGTCTTTCCCAGTGCCTGACTGTGGGTCTCTGCATTTGTTTCCATCTGTCTCTGGATGAAGGCTCTCTGATGACAATTACGGTGGCCACCAATTTGATTACAGGAGATGGCCAGTTCAGGCACCCTCTCCACTCTCCAGGCAGGAAGTCTTAACAGAAGCAGTGGACTTTGGTTTCCCTAAAGGTGATAGTAGTCCCACAAGGTGGCTTAGGATTCATGAATAAGTCTGCTCTGCTCCCGGTGCTGAATCTGTCAGGTTGTCGTCCAGGCCTAGCAAGTGGACAGAGGTCTCCAGAGGGAAACACCCACAGGCCTCCAAGTGAGTAGGAGCTGCCACCATGGTAACGGGTTCCCATCCTTGACTTTTCTCTGTTTACTTTCCCCAGAAATGTTGACCATTGTATTTATTATTTCAATTACTTTTTCCATAATTGAATTATATTTTACTTTTTGAGCTAATTAAAAACATGCTAGCATGAACCTCACTAGCCTCAAACACCGCCTTATAAGGCACAATGGTTGAGAGAAGATGGTCTTAAAATCAAGAGGCCAGGATCTGAGCCCCCTGCCGTGTCATTTCCTAGTCATGACCTTGGGCACATCCCAAAGCGTCTTTGAGCCTTGATTTATTTGTCAAGTGATAATACGGATATACATGCTAGAGTTTCTAGGAAGGCTCAATAAGAGAATGTGTAAAGACATTAGCCTATTGCCTGCCTCATGGATATTGTCAATAAATATTTATTTTCTTTGTACAAACTGACAAAGGCACTTAGCACCCCAGGTGCTACGGAAGGAGTTTGTAAAATGGAATGAACCGGCAAAAATGGCCCGTGTTCCAGATCCCCCGCTATGGCCAGGCCTCCCACTCTGCCCTTTGTGATCTTGGGCCGACACGGATCTCACTGTCTCTGTGGTCTACAAACTTCTCACCTCCATTTTACAGACAAGAAAACTGAGGCTTGGGTGAAGGCACTTGCCCCAGGCAGGTCACGTAGCAAATTGCTAGCATTCTGTTGCCATGGTTCTCAGGAGGACAGGAAACTTCACGGTTTGGTTTGTGGTTTTTCTGTACCTCTCTTCCGGGTCCTCAGGAGCAAGTTACGTAGTGTTCTGAAAATGAAAGACTTGCAGCGTCTATCTCTTCTTCCTGTTATTAACTGGGGGCCACATTCACGTCTAATAAATTCCTAGAATAAGCCAACAGCAGTCCTTGGGTTACCACCGGGCTTGCTGGGCAGCAGATCCTGGGTCTGGACTCAGAAGATAAAAGGCAGTGGCAGGCCTTGAGACTGGTGTCTGTAAAAAGTCAGGGTGTTAGCTGGGTGTGATGGTGTATGTACCTGTGATCCTAGTACCTGAGAGGTGAATTCAAGAAAACAGGGAGTTCAAGGCTAGCCTTGGCTACATAGTGAGTTCAAGGCCAGCCTATGTTACCTGAGACCTTGTTGCAAAAACAAAACAAAAGAACTACACAAAAGAAAACAAAACAACAGCAAAAAGCAGAAGATCACCTCACACACACAAAAAAAAAAAGTCAGGATTTTACAACCTACCATTCCCCCAGCTCTGTGATCCTATCCAGAGAATTAAGTTTAAAATAAGCATCATGGGTGGTTTGAAAGAACAAATGACATCACAGGAATGCTGCTGCTGGCCTCGCCGGGTAGGTGGGGAGAAGGGAGTTGGCAGGCCCTGGGTGGATGTTGTGGCTAGGGACATAGATCATTTTTCTATCATGGCTGAGGGGGCACCTAGACCTTTCAAGGCCCAGAGGAAAGAGAACCACGAGGAGCTAGAACGGTGAGGACTTAGAGAGAATCTAAGCTTCTGTATTTTCACAATGGGGTTTGTCCTAGGATATGTAGTGGGTGTGGATCCCAGGGTTCCTGGAGGCAACCGGCTCATCTGGAATCCAGCCTTGGAGGCCCACCCCCAGTGTGGGAGCCTTGGCCTGGCCAGAAGACTTCTTGCCCCTTACACAGCTACAGGTGTGCACAGCGCAGGGATAATCTTGTACTTCTCTTATTTTGAATCCTGGGAGTCATTGTTGGTCCTTAAAGAATACCTAGCTATTTAAAGTGGTCCTTAGAGCTGAGCAAGGCTGCCCTGAGAGTACAGGGATGAGCTGCATCTCTCCTGGGGGTTGGCCCCCAGTCTTGGTTTATTGTGGATGCTCCCCACCTGGGGAACTGGATGTGGGCTTTCCTCCACCTCCAGATGGTGCTGCAGAGAGAATGGGATGCTGGCACAGTGTGTGGAGCTCCAAATGTCCACCGAGTGGCCTGGCAGCCTTCTGACTGAGACCCTGTAGGGTGTGGGCTCCACTCTGAAGGGTTGAGCGGGAGAGAATATGATGACATCAGGATTCTGAGGGGCCCATTGGGACCAAAGCAGAGCAGGGCACATGCCCTACCTTACCCTTCTCAGCCTCCATCCTCCTGCATCTGCTTCTTCCTGGCAAATTGCCAGATGCAGAATGAGGACCCCTGAGAGAAGCAAGCTAGGGAGGTCAGCCTCAGGCGCTGGGGAAGCTAGGGACAGGAGTAACAAGCAGAAAATACACGGAGCATCTTCCAGCTGTATTCTCCAAAGGCAGATAAACCACAGTTTGAATCCTGGGCTTGCCATTCGGGGAGTCACGTGTCTTTCTCCAGACTCAGGGTCCTCTCCTGAAGAATGGGATTCAGGCCTTGTGACTAGGGTAAGATTCTGGATAAGGACTGGGGGTGGCCTGCTTGTCTGTAGTGACGATGCCCTCGAGCAAACGCTGGGTGTTGTGATTTGTGTCCCAGCTGAAGGAGTTGAGCTACAGAGAGAGGGGCTGTGTGTCTGTGCCACGGGCAGACGCTGGGAATGTGATGCCGCTTGTGGCTCCCAAGGCCTAGGCTTTGTCTCTCGGACACTCACTCCGTAATTGCTTTCAGTCGCTGCTTTCAGTCTCTGGGAACCACTGGCTCAGATACCCACTGCGTGCTCCAAGTTGGGCTGATGAAAATGTGCCAGAGTCATTAAGTTATCAGTAGGGAAGGCAGCCGCTTCTCCCCGGCAGGAAGGATTCTGCTGTCTGCTGCAACCGGCTTTGTTCACACAAACTGCCAACCTCCCCTCCTTGCATCCTCCCCCCCCCCAGCCCCAGCCAGCCATTGGAGTAAGACTAAGGGGGATAGGGGACGTACCGTCCCTGCTCTGGGACAGCACTGATGGCATGCTGTAACTCTAGCCTGGAGGTCCCATGTGGAGAACCCAGCTCTGAACCGGGAATGTGGGCAAAGCTATTTCTGCAGCTTGACAGATGGATCCGCCCCAGGGGGAAGGAGAGAGAGGGAGGCAAGCTGGACTTCCCTTGTCACGGCCATTGCTCTCCACATGCGTGGTGCCAGGAACACAAAATCCAGGTGCTTGCTTGCCAAGGTGAAAAGAAGGACCTTAGGCTGTGCGCAGATGGGGCGGACTAGTCCCAGGGGCGAGGGCTGCAGAGGTGCATCACGCAGAGGAGTGGGCCCCGGGGGAGGGAGACTATAGTGGGGAGATGGGGGTTCAGCCCTCTCTGCATGCTTCAGCAGTCTTGGGGCTTAGTCTGACTCCCTGCGTGCGACAGCTCCTTCCAGAGCGGGATTGCTGACTTGATAAAAGGGGAGCAGATGGTGCCGATACTTTCTTTTCAGAATGTTATTTTCTCCTCACCTTCTTTTTCACTGTGCACCATTAGCCCAGACTTCAGAGGAGAAGCGGCTAGCTCCCTCCCTTTTGGGGTTTATTGTCTTTGCCGAGCCCCTTTGATGGCAGAGGGGATGATGGCAGCTGACGAGGACAGACTTACCACGGGCAGGATCCTCTTTTAAATCGCTCTCTTGCCTCTTTCTCCTTCTGGTGAGGTAGGTGTGCTGTCGCAGGGGGCCCCATTTCAGAGAGGGACCTGCCAGTGTGGAGAGGCTTAGCAGCTTACCCTAGATCAGGCAGCCGGCGGTTTCCATCGGAGTTTGGAACCAATCAGTTCAGACGTGGACCATTGGGGCGTCATTGCAGCCCCTCACCCCATGATAGAGCTGGCTAGGGCCAGAGCAGCTGATCACACTGGAATGGTGGCCAGTGAGGTGCCCTAGGCAGACTTCTGGGAACCCACTCTCGACTGCTTGGGGCCTAGGTTCACCCCAGTGGATTTAAAGCCTTCAGTTGGAGTCACTTATTCCGACATCTCCCCTCCCAGATTTCCAGTGCAAGATAAGATCAGAGGGTCCAGAAAGAGCTCGGCTGGTAAACTGCTTGTTTTGCTAGTGTAAGGGCCTGAGTTTAATTTATGGAATTCATCTAAAATGTTAGGTGTGGTAGGAAGTACTAGCAATCTCAGCACTGGGCATCTAGAGACAGGTGTTCCTGGGGCTCACTGGCTGTCTAGCCTGCCCTATAGTAAGCTCCCGGCCATTTAGGGCACACGTGTGCACATGCATGCATGCACTGACATGACAATGAGGGACCCTTGAAAAAGTCTATAGTAAGTGTTTCAAGATGGCGGCCACAGACCACGAAACCCAGCATGAGGCAGGCTCTTTCTGATTGCCCAGATCAATTGTCTATGAAGTTGGCCCCTGGTGTTTGGAGTGACGACTGGAAAGTAGACTTAAAAGTCAGAGAGCATCCTCTCCAGCCTGTCTGGGCAATCGCAGCAGGGTTTCTAAAGCACTCCTACCCGTTGAAACGTTGCCCTCTGATTCCATTGCGGTTCCATCAGAATAAATCAGGGAGTCAGGGCTTCCTCTTTCACCCCGTGATGATGTCATCTGAAAGACCAAGTCTTAGCGTTAGCAGCTTCGTTTGGAGCTCCATTCACTCCAGGGCCTCCTAATTCTCTCTTTCAAACTACCCCGCCTCCTGCTGCCTCCTTGCAGCCTGTGGCCTGCTCAGAGACCTACAAATCAGGACCCCCCCTCCTCATCCTAGTGTCGTCTTCTCCCAGCTGCCCTGCCTTCTCCTACAGCCCTGCTGGAAGGAGTAATCTATTAGTAATCTATTAGTCTTTTGCTATTCCCCATTTCCTGGAGCATGCCAGTGACCTGCAGCACTGTCTCATCCTCTAGGAGGTCATGGCTTATTTTCATGCTGTGGTGGCCCCCTGAGGGTCATATGGTCCCCCACCCCATTCTCCATCCCTTTTGGCCTTACTTAGTGTCCCTGCCTCTAAGCCTAGTCTACTCACCTTTAAGAGGAGTGAATTAGTTACTTTTCTGTTGCTGCCATTTAACACCACGGCCAAGGAAACTGACAGAATAGCAAGGGTTTATTTAGGCTCACAGTTCCGGAGGGTTGAGTCCATCATGGCAGGGAGCCAGGGTAGCAGGCAGGACAGTAGTAGCAGGTGAGAACTCATATCTTGAGCCACAAGTAGGAAGCAGAGAGAGTAAACTTGAAATGGCTTGAAGTTCTTAAACTTGGAAGCCCACCCCGCGTTGACATACTCCCTCCAGCAAGGCCACACCTTCTAAGCCTCCCAGATAGTGCCACCCACTGGGGACCAAGTGTTCAAATGCTATGGTGGGGACATTGCTTTTTCAAGTCACCACAGTGGGGATGTGCGCTGCTATGAACCTGTTTGCTTGTTACAGTCAGCGTCCCGGCTTGTGAGGGGCACTCGGGGACTGAAGGCAGGAGCTGAGGCTGGGGGCCTTGATGCTGCTGCTTCTGTCCTGAACCCCCCTCCTGTGCAATATTCTTGTGGCTCTCATGTGACTCTTTCTTAACAATTTTAAAAGGGAATCTCCCTCTCCACAGTTTCCCTTGGTGTGTCATAACACCATAACTTCCAGTGCCACTGTGCCTATAGCCAGTCATGTCTCTTTCCATGAGAATTAAAGTAGCACATGCTCATTTCCTTCCTTTCTTCCTTCCTTCCTTCCTTCCTTCCTTCCCTTCCCTCCC
>NC_022009.1:21086562-21095904 GCF_000317375.1 Microtus ochrogaster | reverse complement strand
TTTCCTTTCCCTTCTCCTTCCTTCCTTCCTTCCTTCCTTCCTTCCTTCCTTCCTTCCTTCCTTCCTTCCTTCCTTCAATTTGGATTTTCTCCTATATCCTTCTAACAACTCATCCACGCCGGGAACCTGGGAGTCTTCATTACCTCTCTAAGCTGACATCCCAGTGCCTGTCAGGCAGACCCCATGCTGGCCACTGCAGATGTAACCTGTGTGAACGGACGTACGGGGTCTGTCTCACTGGCTGCCTGTAGGATTGATGTGGATTAGTCCCAGGAAGGTGAACCCCGGGGTCCTGATGATTGGCAGGACCTCCCTGGGGAAGGGCATTAGGACCAAGAGCTGAAGGATGATTGGATGCTCATCAGGCAAACTGGGGGTGGGGGGCAGGCTAGGCAGAGGGATGAACATGCTTGAAGGCTCTGTGGTAAGGAGAAATAGGCAGGGAGGCTGAGAAGGAGGCAGGACCTGCTGCCAGATAAGGCCAGGCTGGGCACTGCACATCAGAGACAGCTGTGTTGGCTGGCACTTCGTTGCGATCTTATACCTGCCTTCTATAAGATTCTATCTCAAACCCTTCTCCCCATAACTCATTTCTACCTATAAGGCCATATCTCTTCCACCCACCCATCAGCCAGGCAAATTCATCTTGTAAGCAGTGTGCTAACATGAGAGCCCTATTAAGATGACCCTCTGGGCAAAGTCCTCCCTGGTCCCTCATTGTCAGGATGGAGTCAAGCCCAGAGGCCTTTCGTATTAGCTCCCTCAACCGCCACCCCTATTCTTTGCTACAGCTTTCTCAAATGGCTCACGGTACCCCTGAGGTGCTGGATGGATGTGCTGGGGAGCCCCAGCGGAGGTCTTGCTCATCTCATACTCTTACCAAGGGATTCTCACTCCAGGAAGCCACCTCCCCCAACTCAAGCCATCTGCTGCCCGGCTCAGCTACCCGTCTCTAGCGTGCCTGCTCATACAGCCAGCCGCCCAGTCTCTCTGCTAGACTGGGAACTATTTGGAGAGGGATGAGGGCCCCTTTGTCTTCATCCTCTTTGGTGCCACCGTCTAACATGTATTAACATTTAATAAATGCGTTATTTAATGTGAGGGTCTAGTGATGAAGGAAGCACACTGTTCAAGTGAGCCATATGGGATGAAGCTCCATCCTGAGGTACTTTAGGAAGGAGTCTGGCTTCCAGGACACCTTCTTGAACTCCCTGGATCTAGAACTTCCAGCAGCCAATCACATTTCAAGGTGGCCTCCACCCCACACCCACACACTGGGAGGGTAGGTAGACCAAGTTGGTTAGAGTCAGGCCTAGGTCTTCTCAAGCTTTAGTGAGTTCTAGGATAATCTGGGTTCCCTGGCTGGGTGCCCCCTGATTGCTTGATTCAGGGGGAGGGTGGTATCAGAGAATTTGCTTCTGTTACAAGTTCCCACGTGATACTGGTGGCGCTGCTGCTCCAGGAACCACACGCTGAGAATCTGTGTTCTAGCAAAAGAATTTGTTCTTCAAAGGATCGCTCTCTACGCTCTCTACGTGCTAGGGGAGGAAATGGACGATTTTGCTTGGGTTTAGCTTTGTAGGTTTTAAGCGTCATTAGTATGAGATTAGTGTGGACAGATGTAGGCTTGCCTCCACTCCTGGCTCTTGTCTCTCCCACAAGTGCTCCTATGTCCACACCAGTGACTCAACAAATATGTTTTGTAGAAAGTGCATGGCAGCCGGTGAGGTGGAGCGGGGGATATCAGACAAGTCGATTGGAAGCCACCCTGAAGGGAAGGCGGCAGGTGTAGACAGGATCGTAATTCAAGAAGTCCAGGGAGGGGTAACTGCTTTGAAGCGCAGTGAGTTCTCATCCCTGGAGCCTGAACAGGCCTCTAGAGCATTAGTGGGAATGATATTAGTGGGCAGTTAGTGTAAGTAACTGTTAAGATCTTGGAATTTTATGATTAAGAAGAAAAGCAATGGCTGACTCTGCATTGCATAAACGGCTCACTTGGGATCATGGCTGGATCTGCAGAGGTACTAGGCCGCCTGTGCAAATACTGAAAGCAGCTCTTCTTTGAACAGGCATGCATCCCTCAACAGCAGTGTGTTTGGTGTCTAAGTGGATTCATATTCAATGATCCTGTAATTTGTTGCTTATTGACCTCAGATCATTTAAAAGGTTAAATGGAAAAGCCACAAGCAGGCAGAGAGTGTACCTCAGGGGCCTCTTTATGTCCTGCTTCCTAAGTCACATGGAACTGAGATGCAAGGCACCATTTTAGTCTGTTTTGTGTGTGTGTGCATGTAAGAGAGAGACAGAGATAGAGAGAAAAACATATATAGAGAGATATAGATATATAGATAGAGACAGAGAGAGAGAGAGAGAGAGAGAGCTTGAATTTATAGTGATAAGGTCACCAGCTTGAATTTCAAACACTCATCAAGAAAGTCCGACCAACTTCCATATTCCACAGTGTGGTAGGAGAGATCAAAGTTTCTCTTGGGGAGGTCTAACCCTTAAGAGGGGGGGGACTTGATTGGGTGGGGGGGAGGGAGATGGGGGGCGGTGGCGGGGAAGGGACAGAGATCTTTGATAGATAAATAAATTAAAAAAATTAAAAAAATAAAAAATAAAAAGAATGAGAAAAAAAGGATGTGATAAACAAGACTGGTGTCTCTTGTCCAATAGCTACCATTTACTGAACATCTGTTATGTTAGTTGGGTGAGATTCTTTGCAAATACTATTTATAATCTTTCAATTAACCTCCAAAGTATTACTATCTTCCTTTCCAGAGAACAGGCACAGAGAGATCACGAGTCTTTGTCCAGTTTCACAGAGCAAAACCTGTCCATTCATCTTTGGAAGTTGATGTAACTATAAAATTGAACCCTGATAAAGATAGTTAAAAAGTTATAGCTCTGTGAGTCTGAATTCAGATGCAATATTATCAAGTTGAATCCATAACTATATCAAACAAATAATACACTTTGGCCAAATGGAGCATGTTCTAGGAATGCAAGAATGGTTCAATAATAGGAAATACTAGGAAGCCAACCCCATTCACCATATCCACAAACCAAAGAAAAGCCATGTATTAGAGATACTTAAAGGGCAATCGATAAAATGCTCCTATAATAAGACTCTAAGATAGGAATAATAGGAACTGCTTCAATTTAATAAAAGCTAAAAATTAGCTATAACGTCATTCAAAACAGTGAAACCCTAAATCCAACTTCATAAAAATAAGAGATGCCCGATTCTTCCATTTAAAGCTATTGTCCTGGCTATTACTCAAAATGAATTATGCTCCTTAGAAGTAGTTTACTTAAGAGAGAGAATAGATGGTGCTTTCTATTTTTTTTTTGCCAAGCCTGGGAGAATCTGATAGGAAAAGATAAGTTGTGAGAAGACCTTGTGGCGGTTTCTTCTCCTTAGAGAGAAGGTCACAGCCACTGAATTGGGACACCCGAAACTGGGATTGGAACTCAGGTCTGATGCTGAAGTCCTGCTCTTCCTCTCTATAAAGAATTTATGCTTTCTGGTGCCAGTAATCTGGGAGAAGGGAGAGTCTCTCAGAACCAACCTATTCCTCACTGCTCCAGCAGAGTCTGGCCAGACTTGGCCTTCTGGGAGGGGGGAAAGGATGGGCATTTGCGGGGAGAGGAAGATGGGCATTTAGCAGGGGAGAGGAAGACAGGCATTTGAGGGGAGAGGAGTATGGGCATTTGAGGGGAGAGGAGTATGGGCATTAGAGGGGAGAGGAAGATGGGCATTAGGGGGGAGAGGAAGATGGGCATGTGGTGGGGAGAGGAGGATGGGCATGGAGGGGAGAGGAAGACGGGCATTTTGGGGAGGAGAATGGGCATTTAGAGGGAGAGGAGGATGTTTGGGGAGAGAGGAAGATGGCAATTTGGGAGGAGGAAGACGAGCATTTGGGGGAAGGAAGATGGGCATTTGGGAGGAAGAGGAAGATGGTCATTTGAGGTCACAGTTTCACTGTGAAGACCCTGAAGCCTCTGCTCTTGGCAATCCCACCCCTCTAAGGCTGAGGTCTGGGCTGAGTGTGGGGAGGCATGGCTGGTGGTCTGGCCCACGGTCACTTTGCCTGTCTTTTGCTGTCTAAATCCTGAGCATCGAGGGTACTGAGTCACCCCCCTTTATTCTTGCCTTTAAGATGCCCAGTTAATGTTACTAGTTGCCTTTTGTCTCAAGCTGTCTCTGGGGTGCCAGAGGCTAACTGGAGCATTGAGGTCACAAGCTCTTGGCTACTACAGCCACTAGGACGCCTCAGTCCCATTGTGTTTGCGGTGCGAGTAGAGCACATTCTCCTGGCATAAATCAGAGGGTGATACGTGGAAAGTTTGCTACTTCGTGCAGACTTAACCGCAGAGCAGCAGATGAGGCTCTGCATAGGAATCCAGCAGACCTGGGTTTTGGTGGCTCTTCCGCTGATGTGTTCCATGTACGTCACTTAGTGCTGCTGGGCCTCACTGACCTCATTGGTGACCTAAGACTTTGGACTGCGTAGGCTTCCAGTGCAGCTGCAAAGTTCTGATGATAATCTTCCTTTCTGTGTGCTCAGTACCATTTGAAATACCGTGTTAAGACCAGGAGTAGAGCTCAGTGCCTAGCATACCTAACTCACTTGCCTAGAGTACCTAACGCTGTAACAAACACACAGTCAAACAGTGCTCACCTAAGGACTCTGTGTGGTGCGTGGTTAATGAACTCATACGGCTATCATTCCCATTTTGTCTCCAAAGCAACGGAGACACAGAGCAGTTCATTCACTTTCCCAGGGTCTCACAGGCAATGGTAGAGTACACAGTATCTGTGTTCGTATACCTCTTTTGCATACACGAGCCCCATGGTTACAGTGGTGTGGGTCTGAGGGTGGGAGGTACTTTTAAGGGGAAACCTGGCTCCGGTGTGGACAGCTGGGGACTGTTACCCCGAAGTGTGAGAGAGTGACCACAGAAGTTGCTGACATTGTCCATCATTTCTTCTCTCTTCCTCTCTAGTCTGTGGCAAGCGCTACAAGAACCGGCCGGGACTCAGCTACCACTATGCTCACACTCACCTGGCCAGCGAGGAGGGCGATGAAGCCCAAGACCAGGACACGCGGTCCCCACCCAACCACAGAAACGAGAACCACAGACGTGAGTCCCCGTTTGTAAGGTTGGGGAGTGGGGCATGGGGCAGGTATTGTAGGGAGCAATTCTTTTCTTTCCACTCTGTTATCTCCTGGTAGCAACAGCTGATGGGTCTTGGTGTTGTGCAGTAAATGAACCCCTCAGCTCAGCCAGCCACCATTCCTATGTCTGAGCTGGGCACCCAGGAAAGAGTAAGCAGGTTTGAATGCATGTGATCAGCCTTGTCTCCAGACAGAGGCAGGATGTAAGTGTCCAGCAGAAGGGGAGTGACCTCACCTGGCCACTGTCGCAGGCCAGACCTGTCCATCATATCCCTCAGCTTCAGAAGGGCCGCTCACAGCTGTTGTGAGCGACTGACGGTTGCTGGTTGACTGCTGTGGTTTCCTGGATGGGTCACTACTATGGAGCTCTCCTGCCATCTGGATGGATATGTCACTGGGGATGACAGTTGGCTCTGAAGACTCAAAGTGATTCTGCAGATTTGTTTCTATTCTTTCTCTCCTTCCTCAACTCGCGGTTATGAATTAGGAATGAAAAGGGGGCTGGGCAATCACTGTTAGACTGGCTCTCTCCCATCCTTTATGGTTTCTGGGATGACAAACACCCCCAAATAGGATGTGGTCATGGAATCTGTTGAGCTTGCTTCAAGATCTGGGTCATACTGAGATCACTGGAGGGAGAGGTATTTGTGGGCGTATGATGTGGGCTTTTGCTTTGTTTATACAATTTGTTGGTAGATATTTTAAAAACTTTTTTTTTCATTTAGATTTGGTTTATTATTTCATGTATATGAGCATTTTGCCTGCATGTATGCGTGTGTAACACATGCACATATATGCAGTGCCTGCTGAGGTCAGAAGACTGCATCAGGTCCCCTGTGACTGAAGTGACGGGGTTGTGAGCCTCCATGTGAGCATGAGGTATCGGCCCTGGATCCTCTGGAAGGGCAGCAAGTGCTGTTAGTGCTAATGCTCCAGCCCTGGTATACATTCTTAAAGTGAACAAAGACTCTGCCTTTTAAAAGCAGCCAGATTCTAAATTTAAAGATGACTCCCGTGTAGTTGAGAATCTCAGCTTCTGAGACAGATGCCACATGGACACTTTCACCACACGTCTGAAACCATGGGCATCCCCTGGCCAAGACCTTTGCTTAGGTTTGTGTGTGGTTCTTCCAGACCGGTGTCCCATGTTCAATGGTCATGCTGCCTTCTCTATCAGTGTGCTCTGGCTCGCACAACAAAATACCTCAGACCAGAAGTCTTAAACTACAGCAATTAGTTCCTCACAGTTCTGGGGACTTGAGAAGCCAAAGTCAAGGCATTGTCAGTGTTGGCTTCTAGATATCCCTCTCCTTGGTTTGCAAATGGCTATCCTCTGGCAGCTCTGCCCTTTTCTCTCCATGCACATGGGTTCTTCTTATGAGGTCATCAGGCAGACTGGATTAGGACCTGCCTGCCCTAATAGCTGCATTGTGTGGTGTGTACGCATGCATGCGAGTCTGTCTGTCTGTCTGTCTGTCTGTGCACCTATGTGTCTGTCTGCCTTTCACATTTACATATACTCTCAGTTGGCTTTCACTTTGCTTTTTGAGACCAAGTCTTTCACTGAACATGAAATTCACTGATTTGGCAAGACTGGCTGTGGAGACCTCCAGGGTCGCCCGTCTCTGCCTCCCCAGCTCTGGGATTATAGGTGCGTGCAGCTATTTCCATCTTTTTGTATGGGTGCTGGGGGCGCAGTCTAAACTCAGGTCCCTGTGTCTTCATGACAACCACTTACCAGTTGAGCTGTCTCCCCAGCTTCTCCAGTAGTGTCATTTAACAAACGTCACCTCCTCATTCACTACTTCTCCTCCTCCTTCAGATTTCTTTTCTTTTCTTTTCTTTTTTATTCATAAAGGATAGTTTTATTTTTTTCATTTTTGGCAATCCCCCCTTTTTTTCAAGTTGGAGTTGAGCATCAGATTGCACCTTATTTATGTTTTATCCACCATTATGTTTGCCATAGCAACATTTTTTAATTAATTAATTTATTTATTAAAGATTTCTGTCTCTTCCCTGCCACCGCCTCCCATTTCCGTTCCCCTCCCTTGTCAGCCCAAAGAGCAATCAGGGTTCCCTGCCCTGTGGGAAGTCCAAGGACCACCCACTTCCATCCTGATCTAGGAAGGTGGGCATCCAAACTGCCTAGGCTCCCACAAAGCCAGTACGTGCAGTAGGAGATTTATTTTCACTTTAAATCACGGGTATATGTGTGTCTGTGTGTGGGTATGTGAACATGAGTGCAGTGCTTGTGGAGGCCAGAAGAGGGCATCAGGTCCCTTAAGCTGGAGTTACAGGTAGTTGCTAGCCACCCTATGTAAGCTCTGGAAACCGAACAGTGCACTCCCTTAACCACTGAGCCATCTCTCCAGCACTTTGATTACTACTTTATCTATCTCTATCTTCAGCAGAGTCAAATGCCAAAGTACTAGAGGTTAAGCCTCAATATAGGAACTTGGAATTGGGAAAAATGTATCCTGTGACATGAATTTGTTTTCAGCTTTGAGAGTTCGATCTTTTAATGTGGCAGACCCTTGCTTTCTCACCTCCTGTTGCCATCTGGGCAGACTCTGGGAAGCAGGGCTGACTTTTCTCTTTCCGCACCAGATCCTGAGTCTCTATGACAGCCGGCTCTCGGTCTGCCCTTTGGGAGAGCTCTCCTTTTCTGTCAGGGACGAAGACCTGTCTATTGAGGCAGCTGACAGCGCCATCCCTTTTCTCTCCTCTTTATCTTCTCTGGTCTAAGAGTCTAGGAAGTCACAGGGAGCTGTCGCGTCCTACCAGGAAGAGGCTGGAAATGATCTTTGGCTTTAGGTGCTTTCTGGAAAGCACAGATTAGTGACTTGTTCTCTCTCCAGTGTGTCTGTTAGCTTTCTTTCTCACCCCTCCAGTGCTAGCCTAGCTCTTGCGTTTCCTCAATGTCTGGCCATTTGCTTCTATGTACAGGCATCCTTCTTTATAGTGTTTGGATGACTTCCTTTGTGTTGTGTTTTCCCTCCCTTCTTTAGTGTCCACAGTGAGTGGTGGTTTCGCACATTCGTGTATATATGTGTGTACATGTGCAAAGTTCCGCCCCTCCTCAGCCCATCATCTGTGGGCTCGTGGTGAGCAACATGCTCCAGTCCCCCCTCCATCTTTTTTCCTTTCTCACCTGCTGAAGAGACATGGACTTCTTCACAAAGCATCATTTGACCTCCCAGAGAGAACCCGCCGTATGTGGGCTGATCTAGGCCTTCTTCAGACAAAGACAGTTCCAGAAACCCCAGAAACTCCCCGTGTTTTAATTAATTTTCTCTTTGAGGTGTCTTCTCACAACTTTGTCTCTGCAAACTCTGTGCCCAGCCCTAATTTTACCTGAAGGGAAGGGCACAGCAGACAAGCCCCTAGCCCTAGTCTCTCTGGACAAACCCAGCAGTAGCTGCTCGCCCTGGCTTCTGTGGGCCACACACACTACTGTATCGATTCGCTTGCTGCTCTGAATGTGCGCTCTATTTCCTCCCACATGCCCCTGGTGAGCAGGCCCCCGCTATTTTCCTGTGAGCACTAATTGCTGGCATCATTAATACCCAGTCATTAGCTGCTCTTGCTGTTTGGGGCTTAGGGTGGGCTCCCATCCACACTGCCCCTAAATGCCACCAGGGCTGTGTGGTGAACTGAATGTGACCGCTCAGCAGCATCCTGAGGGCTCAGCTCCCTGTCCTCTCCCAGTCAGGCCTCCAGATCGAGGGAGGGAGGCAGAAGAGCTTAGTCTGGGAAGGCTAGTCTGTGGCTCCCCCAGGAGAAAATCTGGATGCTGGCAAGTGGAAATGCTGACATTCCCTTTAGAAGAGCTGTGGGATGATACCCAGGCTGCTGTCATAGAAAAAGAGCCCCACAAATACAGAAATATGCAGGGCCACAGGCAGCCATTGGGGCCTTTTGGCTTTGGTACTGTTCCTGTCCTTTGCTCCATCCCCTGCAGCTGTGTCCTCAGCAGAGCCCAAGCTCATCCCCATACCTGCAGCTTCTTAACTGAAAGGATAAAGTGGCCAGCTGGCGTCAGCAGTGACCTTCCCTTCCCCAGCCCTTGCTGCCCTGAGCTGCCAACTCAGCAGTCAAGTTACCTACCACCCCTGCTGTCCTCCTGCTCCTCCCACAGGACGCATCCCCTGCTGTCCTC
>NC_022009.1:21080353-21085787 GCF_000317375.1 Microtus ochrogaster | reverse complement strand
AGGACTCATCCCCTGCTGTCCTCCTGCTCCTCCCAGAGGACTCATCCCCTGCTGTCCTCCTGCCCCTTCCAGAGGACGCATTCCCATCTTTGTTCCTCTTCTATTCTCTCTCATTTTCTCTTGAGTGTTCATTTCTGGGTTTCTTCCCTATAGGTTTGCCTCCTTTGCTCTGTGCTTGAGGCTCTCTACCTATGACAGATGAGCAGCTAGGGAGGCTTGGAGCTTAGACCTCCCTCTGGGAGAAAGGACCTTTCTGATGGGGTCTTTCTCCTCTGGGTTGCTGCCCTCCCCCTGCCCCTGGATGAGGCTAGGGTCTTTTTTCCCCATTAGTTTCTCTTACCACATTCATCTGTATATAATTATGCCAACACATAGCTGTGTGTGTACATGAATAGAAGGAGGGGTGGCTTGATCAGGGCTCTGAGTGTCAGTGAGATTCAGTTACTTTCTTCTGTGTTTCTTTAGAGTAATCAAGATTATTAACATTCAAAATCTCAATGACCCAGGACACAATTTCAAAAATCTTTAAAATTCCGTTTACTTTATTTGTGCAACTGGAATCTACTAAAGATGTTTTCAGGACACTTTTGGGAGCAGTGATGAGATCAGAGTCTTGGATTTAAGCATAAAAATGATGTAAATAAATATGTGTTGTTCATTCATCCATTTATTGAATCCATCCATCAGTGCATCTAGCCATCCAACCAACTATCCATCCATGCATCTATCCGCCCACCCATCATCCATCTACCTACCCACCTACCTCATCCATTCACACATTCATCTGTCTATCTACCTATCCACTGAGCCATCCATCCATCCATCCATCCATCCATCCATCCATCCATCTATCCATCCATGCTTGCATCCATCCATACACCTACCCATTCACCCCAATCCACGAACCCATCCACCCATATATCCATGCATGCATACATCCATCTATCCATATATCCATGCATGAATGCATCCATCTATCCATGTATCCACACATGCATGTATCCATCTATCCACCCATATATCCATGCATGCATACATACATCTACCCATACATCCAAGCATGCATGCATCCATCTGTCCATATATCCATGAATGCATGCAGCCATCTATCCATGCAGCCATTTATCCACCCATATATCCATGCATGCATGCATGCATACATCCATACATCCATGCATGTATACATACATACATCTATCCATCCATTCACTCATCTATCTATCCCCAAGTTTGGTGCCTATACACTGAATGCTGCCTACGTACTGAGGCTGAGAAGCAGAGGTGTGAATAAGATTTGTTCTTGTCTTTGAGAAGCTCACAGTGTTGAGTGGGAGTGCGTAATGGATCATGTGCAAAGGATGAATGTGTCTAAGGTTCATAGTCCTATGTGTTATGCGTCATGAGGCAGGGGTGCTCTTATACTTGCTGACTCATTGGACATGGAGAGACTCAGACTTCACCAGCAAAGAGTCCCAGGATAGGAACCAACATGAAGGGTATTCTGGTTTATGTGAAAGTTTAAGGACCACTGGACTGTAAGGTTTTGAAAGAGTTCACTAAGGAGGGGATGATCAGGTTGACCCTTGAAAAGCAAGGAAGAATATTCAGGATGGAGAAGATACCAGGTTTCGGAATGGATACAGGCTGTGAGGTCTAAAACAGCATGGCCACCTTCATATAGTTGATAGCAGCAGGATCTCATGGTCGTGTTGAAGTCAGGACTGAATGAGACAGGAGTCCACAATTGGAGGCATCTTCTGTATCATGTGGCAGAGTCTTTATTCTGTGGGAACCATCAGAGCCATTCCTAAAAGGAAAGAGAGAATTTAAAAAGAAGCCCCATTTTATTTAAAAGCATAACTAAATATATGCTTTCAAACCAACTTGGAGTTCTTAGCAGGAAGTATTTTAAAATACTGTTCTATAAAATTGATCTCAAGTTTTCAGGTCCATGTAATTGAAGTCGGGATGTCCTAGGTCCCTGGAGGTCAGACTCCTGTGCGGGAGTCCTGCGTTGGGTCAGGATTAAGCTTCCCCTTTCTGCCACTCTTGAGAGGAAAATGCCCAGAGCTAGTCTGTTGTTGAGGGCAGGGTGTGCTTTGTGGAACTGTAAAAGGAGAGCCAAATTGATTAAGGGTGATGTCGGCTGATTAGATAATCTGGAAATTAGTCTGATAATGTGCAAATTATCTAAGAGCAGTGCATGATGTCATTGCCACACTGCTGGGAAAAGACTAGCAAATGTTTGTCTTCTGCCATGCTGTCCTCTGCCACAGGCCCAGGGGCAGCTAGCACTGGCTTCAGGAGACATTAAGATGTCTTAAAGATGTGCTTGGAAATCTTGGGCATCTCTGAATGGTATCTGAAAAGCCATAAAAACCCATTTAGCCTACTCCTTAGTGAGCTCGGTACTGGTATGTCAGCCCTGGTTATGGAGGAGATGAGGCAAAAGCAGACGTGTGGCTCTTTTTGAGGAAGTCATCCTCTTCTCTCCTTTTATTTTCCCAAAGAGCAAATCTTAGCACTAGCAACAGATGGACTTTTGCTGAGTGATGATATACTTGAGTGATGTATACAGGCTACAAAGCAAGCCCGAGGGGTTGCTCGGGTCCTTGGAGGTGTAAGTACCTGGAGGCAATTTCTCAGTCCTGTGTCTGAGAAGATGGTGGTGGTGTTGGAATTGGATGGGTCCAGAGTGTGAACCATGACTTTGTCAATGTGCTACCCACTGCTCTGGGAATGTGGGCCAGCTACTGACACCTCCCTCCCCTTAGCTGCCTTATCTATAGCCCAGAGATAACCACCCTAGCCTCACAGGCTTGCTGTGCATCTTCAATGAGGTGAAGGGGTATGGGACTGGCACTAAATCTGTTCATTGTGAGTAGCCATATCCCATCCCTATTTGGATCAGCAGAGCTTCCTGTGATCACAGATGGTTAATCTGAGTCAGGAGCTCTACCTGAGGCAACATGAAGGGACTTTTCTGACATTCTGATGCTAACTGCCCCTGAGGACTCGTTGGCATCCATGGAAATTATCAGAGCCTGACCTGACCCTAGCAGACAGAAACGATGCTGCAGAAGAAGCAGAGAGTTCCACATCCTGATCTGCAGACAGCAGCAGGAGACACCGTGTCTTGTACTAGACAGCTTGAGCACATGAGACCTCAGAACCTGCCCCCACACTTCCTCCAACAAGGCCACACCTCCAACGCTTCCTAATAGTGCCACTCCCTACGGGCAAAGCATTCAAAGACGTGAGTCTCTGGGGCCATATCTATTTAAACCACCACAGTCATCGTCCTTGGAGAACTTCTAGGGTAACAGAGAAATCAGATGGATGCATGAAACCTGCCAGAGAAGAAACTGACATGGAGCCCCATGAAGGGTGCCTTCCTGTATTCACCAGGCCGTTTTCCTGGAGCTGACTCGCCACATGCTGACTGTTTCTGAATCTCTATGGTTTCTCTCACTCTGTCATAATTATATAGAATGTTCAGGATCAAGGAATTCTACAGACTGAGCAGTCTCCGTGACAACAATAACACTTGCTAGCATATCTTGAGTGTCTCAGACATTCTTGGCTCATTCACTCATTACAATGACCCTATAAGGTAGGTGCTGTCTTGCCCAGAAGACCAAGGGACACTCCTGTGGATGTGGCATGAATGTAGATTCATGGCTTATCTCTGTGTCTTGAGAAAGCTTACTTATTTAGGCCTTTGATTCTCTTCCTGTTTAATCAGAAGTGAAATGGTTTTGCATGTAGGAGAGGAAAGGGGAAAGAAATGATGGACAATCTATTCGGTCCCTGGCAGTTCTCATACATCATCTCCAGTAATGCTCACAAGTCCGGTGGCATGCGCTAGAATTCTCATCTTTCAGAAGAGAAAATGGAGGGTCACAGAGAGGTTGGAGTAACTCGTTTCAATGCAGACAGCAAGTTGGAAAGCTGAGGTGTGGATGGCTTGGACACCATTCAACTCTGTCAGGACACTGGAATCCCAAGTGATGGGTTCCAGGCCCAGCCTCCTGGAACTTTCTCATGGACCTACTCATGATGTCCTTTTTCACCTGTTAGCCAGCTGTCAAATGCATCTTATTACACAGTGGGATTTCAGAAGTGATGCATGTATTAACAGGCCATGTCTTTGTTAGCTTATGCTGCCTAATAGCTTGTGTCTTAGTTAGGTTTCTATTGCTGTGATAAAACACCATTCCAAAAAGAACTTGGGGGAGGAGATGGTTTATTTTGTCTTAGATTTTCAGTTAACACTCGATTGCTGAGGAAAATCAGGGAAGGAATTCAGGCAGGGCAGGACCTTGGAGGCAGGAACTGAAGCAGAAGTCATGAAGGGGTGGCTTGGTCCTCATGGCTTGCTCAGTCTTCTCTTTTTATGATGCCCAGGACTACCAGCTCAGGTGTAGCACTGCCCACAGTGATCTAGGCCCTCCCACATCAATCATCAATTAAGAAAGTGCTCCAAAGCCTTGCACACAGGCCAATCCATTGAAGGCATTTTCTCAACTGACTTCTTCAAAAAAGGACTACTTCTTCCAAAGTGACTCCAGCTTGTGTCAAGATGACATAAAAGTCAGCCAGCAGCACAGTTTGCTTTCTGTTGCTGTGATAAAACACTGACTGAAACCAACTTGGAGCACAAAGGGTTTAGTTTAGTTTGCAGGTTTGAGACCATCATTGAGAACAATGCCAAGACAGGAACTCACAGAAACTCTTGAAGCAGAAATGGGAGACTATGGAGAAAAACTGACTTGCGCCTTCTGACTTGCTCAGCTACCTTTCTTAGACAATCCATGCATCCCTGCCTAGGGCTAGCACTTCCCACAATGGACTGGGCTCTCCTATCTCAATTACCAATCGAGAAAACACTTTACAGACATGCCCACAGGTCAGTCTCATGGAGGCAATGCCTCAATTAAGGATCCTGCTTTTCAGATGTGTCAAGTTGATAGCCAAGATTAGCCATCCCAGACGGCCATCATGGAATTCTAGGCTTAAACTCCAGAAACAGACTTCTCACAAGGCTAGAGATAAAGGTCTAAGATCAATATGAGAGTAGAGTTGGTGTCCTGTTAGGACATTATCCTTGGCATATACCAGCCATCCTTGTGCTCTGTTCTGACACAACCTTTCTTCTATGTGTGCAGGCAGAGAGAAAGAGAACGCCCTGATGGCTTCTCCCTACTCCCATCATGATGGCCCCATCCTCCCAACTTCACCAAATCTTTTTACTTTCCAAAGGCCCCAGCTCCAAATGACATCATCACATAGGGCATAGGTCTTCAACCTAAGATCTGGGGGATCTGGGGTTACACTTAGACCCACACCAGACACATTTCTTTCTTTGTTTTAAATTTTTTTATTATTTATTTATTTATTAAAGATTTCTGTCTCTTCCCCACCACCGCCTCCC
>NC_022009.1:21030440-21078858 GCF_000317375.1 Microtus ochrogaster | reverse complement strand
TATTGAAAACAGCTTGGTATTGGCATAAAAACAGAGAAGTCGACCAATGGAATCGAATAGAAGACCCGGACTTTAACCCACAAACCTATGAACACATTTATTTCTTAAAGGGCTTTGATGACTTTTGCTATTTGTGATGGTTTTATGGACCTCACCCTTTATGTTACAGAGTCTCAATGGGTCTGTAGTCTCTAGACAAGCTTTAGTATAGTTTTAAAAAGGTCAAACATCACACTATTTCATGATTCTCCTGAACCTTTTCCTTTTTCTTTATATCTCACCATTCCCTTAGCTTAAAAAAACTTACTCTTTTCATTTAAAAATAATGATTTATGCCCCTAGTAAAAAATTTAGAAGGTATCTTTGACTTGCATCTGTTACTTTCTTTCAATTCCCATATCAGATGTTCCTAAAGAATACACCCACGACTGTCTCATTCTGGCCACCACTGGCTTCTGCACGCATCACGGCAATGCCTTATTCCTCTGTTCCCCTGCCTCTTCTTGCCTCATATAGTCCATTCTTTGCAGAGTAGCCAGAGTGGTCTTTCAAAGGGACAAAGTAGAGAGAGTAGAGCACACTTTTCTCTCACACGCACACAACCTGTGCTTCTCACACAAGGCCCTCATGTTGGCTTCTTACAGTGTGGTCAGCAGAATCAGCACCACCTGGGACCATGGTGACCAGTCATCCAGGGCCCCAGGAAACCCTTGGTTAGAGCCAAACCTTGTAGGTTGGCCATCTTACTAGAGATCTTGTAAGAGACAAGTTTTGAGATCCTTCCCTAGATCTAGGAGTTCCAATTTGAATTTTAATAGACTCTCAACATGGTTTTCATTTTAATTTTGTGCATAGGGGTGTGGCCTATGTCACAGCACATGCATGGAGGATAATTTGTGGGAGCAAGTTCTCTTTTTCCACCGTGTAGTTCCTAAGATTCAAAGATTTCAGATTTGGTGGCACATACCTTTACCTACTGAGTCCTTTTGCCAGCCTCCCCAAATGATTTTTATAGCAAAGTTTTGGAAGCCCTGCCTTATAAAAGTGAAATATCTATTATCTATCTATCTATCTATCTATCTATCTATCTATCTATCTATCTATCTATCTATCTATCTATCTTATGTATACTGCCAGACTTTTGAACTTGAATTTCCTGAAGGCATAGTTATATGTTGTGTGGTAAGGTAAGGTGTATTTTGTGGGCTGGTCAAGGACACACTGCCTGGGTTCATTGCCAAGATAATCGTTAACTTTTGCCTTGGACAAGCTACTTTGCCTTCTTGGGCCTCAAGTATCATCAATGTAAAAGCATAGCATCGGTGATGCTAGCTTATGGCTGCAGTGAAGATTCAGCAAGTCAAATCACTAAAAAGCACAATGTCAGCAGATTATGTGGGAGGCATCCGGTGATAGAGCTGCCACATGTCCCACAGGAGTTGTGTGAGCTGGTTTTGATCTGAAACATTCCTCCAAGTCTTGTGTGTTGAATCCCTAGTCCTCAGCCCACAGGACTACTGAGGAATGGTCAAATCTTAGATGGGGATGGACATGGGTAAGTAGGTCATTGTTTGTGGGATGTGACTTTAAAGGGGCTATTACGACCGTTGCTGCGTCCTGTCTTTCTCACTTTGCCTCCTGATAGCTGTGGGTTGAATAGTTTTCCTGTCACATCCGCCCTAATCGTGACAAACTGTGCTACTACAGGCCTAACACGACTGACCACTGAGACCTGGGATCCTCCAGTCTCTGCCTCTCAGCACCAGGATTACGGATCCACACTGATACATCCAACTTTTTCCGTGAATTCTGGGTTCCCCAAGCTAGAGCAGCAACCGCTTTACCCACCACCCCATCTCTCTAGTCCTCCACTTTGTGCTTTGAGACAGGGTCTCCCACTAGCCCAGAACTCTTAGATGAGGTTAGCTTAAGCCAGCTGGCCAGCGAGCTCCAGGGATCTCCCTGTGTTTCTCTCTCCATTGCTGTGCGTCCACACCTTGATGTTTCACGTGGGTTCTGGGAATCAGAAGTCTGACAGGTCCTCACGCTCACTGATTGAACTGTTCCCCTATTTCAATTTTCCTTAATACTCTTTCTGTCCAATACAGCAAACCCTTCTGGCTCCCATCACCTGCCTCCTGCCCACTCGGTGGGTGTGTCTTTCTGCTTGGGCCATCATGTCTGGGTTTGGCTGCCTTTTGGTCTCCTAGTCTCTTGGTCTTTTCCTAATCCTTAGGTCTGAAGCCCAAGGCCCCCGGCCTTTTCTTTTTCTTTAAATACTCTATTTTTAGTCTGTTGGGCACAGAAACTGTGAGTTCTTTTGCAGGCAGAGTTCATAGGTGGTGCTGATGCAGAGGTCACCCCGGCCTGGCACATTGTCCCTCCACAAAACCGGCCTCTGTGACCATGTGTTTATCCTTCCATTGTTTATTATGTGCCAGGTGCTAGGAACACAGAGAAGAAAGACAGTGCTCCTGCCCACAGGGAGCTCCTGGCTAATTGGGAGAGAGACACAAACCTGAAACGATGAAAGCCAGCCTCCCTTTGGGTTGGGATAAACTCCCCCTCCTGTCTTTTCTTCTACACTAGTCTAATCCTCAAGTAACAGACACAAAAGGGCATTAAATAGTCCTCTAACACATTGCCTGCTCGAGACAGGTGTACGCAAGGGACTCCCCCCACCCGCACCCCACTGTGTGCTGAGGCCTCCTCAGAGATGCCAGCCCTCCAATCCTGCCTTTAACTCCTTGCCACCTTGTGTCTCTCTTCCCTGTGGCATGTGCTGCCTTCCAGCTCACTTTGTCTCATGTTGTCCTTGATGATAGGGAGTGTGGCCATTTATCAGGCTCGTCCATAAACTTGAAGACTTATTAAATCAGCTCTGGGCCTTCCCTTCTCCAGACAGACTAATCTCAGGGCTATGATTGTCCTAAAACAGCTGTCCCCTCTCCAGCCTCAACCCTCCATTCATACTGTTGTTCTCAGTGGTTGGTGGCCAAATGGCAAGGGAAGAGGACTCTTGATGGCTTAAAGGTCATGCGGTGAGCAGACCTAGGTGTCCATTTCCCCAGGAGGGTCCCTGGATCTTCTGGCTTTATGCGTCCAGAGCGAAAGGCATTGTTTGCCTTTCTCCTGTAGCCTGGAAGCCAGCCTGATTGCTGGGAGGGAGGTGGCTACACACCAGCCTGAATGGAATCCCAACACTTTTTATTCCTTGGATCCGTGGGATTTATTTTTTCATCAATTCTAGGAAAGCAGTGAAGAAGGTGGCAGGCCGTGAGGATAATTTATATGAGTAAACACGTAAGGAGTCGGGTGAGCGCGAGCATGAGAATTAAGGCCATTTATCGAGGCTTTGATGCTCTGCTTGCCCTCTGGTCCAGCCTTCCCCACAGTCTCGATCACACCACTTTTAACCCTCTCCTGGCTCTGTTCCACGTCTGGCTGCTTCCATCTCTGCTCAGCTGCCTTCCCTTCCCTGTTTGCTGCCTGCTTCCCTGCCCCTCCCAAAGCCCTCATTAAAGGCTGGGAGCAGGTAGTGGATGTGGCGGTGGCCTCCAGCTGAGGCCTGCTCCCTGATTCTGAAGGGAAGGCACTTTGGCTGATGCTCTCCCTCCTCGCCCTCCCTGTCTCTGAGGCCGCTTCCTCCAGCCTAGCCTGTCCACTGTGTTTTCTATGGCCAGCCTGGGGCAGCCTTTCGGTACGGCCTCTTTCCCACTCCCCTTTCCTTTACTCGGTCTTCTAAAGATGCGCCTGCACAGCCAAGTGGTACCAGGCTAAGATGCTTTACACTTGAGAGATGAAGTAATAACAGGTGGCAAGAGCAGAGGCTGCTGGAGCCCAGGATTCCAGTTGCCATGGAAACATGTCAGCCCGGTAGAGGGACACAGGAACTGTCAGCCATGGAGGGTGGCGGGGGAACAAGTGAGAGGGGCTAGGAGAGGCACATCTCTTCCTGGAGGGCTCTGCTTAGAGCTCCCAATTTTTTTCAGGTGCTATACACCCCAAGCAAGCAGGCTCTGGACAAATAGCTGCAGAACGGGGGGCTGGAGCTCCCGCTAGCTAGTGGACACTGAACATGGCTTCGTGCTTGTGCACACCAGGTCCTGGCAGGCAGCCTGAGCATCTGCTCAGAATGAGGGGCCGTGCCTTTGTGCATATGCCAGGAAGAAGCATCAGCTGCTGGCCTGCTTCCTCCTTCCCCAGGACACCTGGGATATGGTTCTAATCTCTCCAGAGCTCAGGAGAGAGGTTATTGATGGTGTCCAGACTGGCCATGAGTGACAGGTATATTGCAGCAGGGATGGCATTCACAGGAGAGCAAGGCAAACCTGTCATGGATTTGGGACTTGATTTTCTATGGCCATAGGACATAATTTAATCACTAAGTCCTTTAGCATACTGATGCTCTCCGGCATGCCTGCTCTCACTTCTCTGGGCATGGTGGCGAGACTCTGTGAGCCAGTGAAATAGCCTATGTTGGACGTGTAAGTTAGCATACACATTTCTTTTCCTTTCTCTTGCTCTGAGTTATTTGAATATCCCCTCTTACTTCTCTCTTATCTTCCCCTGCATTTCTTCATGACCTTTGTTCCTTGTTGCGGGAGGTCCTTCCGCTCCTCCAGCCTATAGCCGCTGAGATACCAGCCCATTGGGGCGTGGTCTCTCTCCCTTTAAAAAAGCGGCCACTTCCTTCTCTCGCTCTCTTCACTTCCTGCTCTGCTGGCGACTAGACTCCCCTCCTGGTTGTGCAGAGGGCTGACGGTGATCTGTAAGTTTTTTCCCCTTTAAATAAATACTACCCTATTAATCATAATCCCAAACTGCTGTGGCATTGTTTGTGACTTACGCCTTCATTTCCTGACCTCTATTTATCCAAATTTGAGGTTTTCTTGAGTCGTCTGTCCCAGGTATATCCCCAAACTCTCAAGCCTCACTTTCTTTTCTTGGCAGTTTACCCGTGTCCCTTCTACGGTCTCTGTTATAAACACCAGTCACCGGTGAAGCAGATCCGTCACTGTGGACACTGCCATCAGGACACCACTGGGGTTCTCTCCGTTGTCTTTGGCTTCCAAGTGAGGCTAAATGGGCGCTTGATTTCCCATGAGCGGAAGCAGAGTCTCTATATAAAGTTCACTTTAAAGGTCTGGACAAGCCCCCTATTTATAGTAAAATCCTTTTTATAATGATTCATGTATGGTGCCTGGAATTGCTCATGGCTAGGTCAGGCCATAGGCCATTGTGGCTATAGAATGAGCTATGACTTAGGGCTCTTTCAGACTCTTTGGAGTTCACCCAGAGAAGTGTTATCAGAGTCAGCCTGGATGGATTACTGTGGCAGGGACAGTAAATTGAAGTTTGAAAGGAATCCACTTTTATCAGGCCAAATCAAAATAAGTTTTATTGCTTTAAGCTTTATAATTAATATATTGGATAAATCAAACAGACTCTAAAGAGGCTTATGAAATGCTTACTGTGCAAGGTACAGCCCAGAAGGTGTTTGCTCTCAGACCTCCTGGGAGGCTGAGCAGTGTTAACCTCTGGGGATGTAGACAACTGGGGATGCAACCCATCTCCTTTTTTGCAACTGAGACCTTGATTATTGGATTTTGGGTACCTCCCCTTTCAAACAACTCCTGCTTTGCACAGCTTCTATAGGAGCCAATATACGCCAGGCATCTAGCAGAAGCCCCATAATAGCAGTAAGCGGTATGGTAGGTCCCCCATTCTCATCCTTCTCAACAAGCCTTTGAGCCATACGGAGGCTAAGAGGGTAGACATGAACTTGTATCATTTCTTAGGTGATAACGAATTATGGTTTTGTGCTTTTTGGAGTGGCTGTGTTAGCCAGACTTTTGTTGTTCTGATAAATACCCCAGAGGGGACAAGATTGATTTGGCTCACAGTTTCATAGGTTTCAATCCACAGCTATTCAGTTTAGATTTTCAGGGTTACAATGAAGCAGAGCATCATGGCAGACAGGGTAGAGTGGGGGCAGAGCTACCTGCTTCAGATGGTCAGGAAGCAGAGTGGCTTAGCATGAAGGGGCCAGGGCCATGATATACTCTCCAAAGACATGCGCCCAGCGACCCACTTTCTCCAGCAAGGCTCCTTCTACAGTTCCATTCTCTCCCAATAATCTATTTGGATTTTGAACATACCATTGTCTTAGATCGTCGATTAGGTCATAACCTGCACAGTACACTCAGTCCCCTTAAAGTTCTACCTTGGAATACTGCTGCTTTGGAAACCGAGCTTTTGAACACATCTGGCTTCATACCAAACCTTAACAGTTATTGACAGTATTATTCTTCTAGCCATTCAGGACCTTCAGCTACCTACTCTTGCATATTCTGGGAGTGGTTGTGAGTTCATCTGTTTGGACAGAGGCTATCTCTTTGAGGAGTCAAGAAAAAAGCCAAAAGCGAGGAAAGATTGCTCTGCCAGAGGGGAAGCTGATATCATGCTCTGTATTTACAAAGAAGGTTCCAGAAACATCGTATGATACCTGTTTATATTTCTGTCATCTTTTCTAAGCCATCCAGCCCACAAATTATTGGTCACCATTTCCAGTATGCAAGTCATGCAGGTAGCCCAGAGTTAAATCTATCTAAGAAAGTAGATCGTTGCGTGGAAATATATGAGGCAGGTGTGCACATGTATCAAGAGATGCAATAGTACTACTCACACAGTGCCTTCTCTGAGCCACAGTCATTGTTGGGATAGGTAGGGTCCATAGAAGCACCTGTGCTCTCCAACCATTCCTGAATATCAAAGAGCATAAGAGAACCAATGTATACGCTCTTAGGCCACACCTTGTCATTTTACTGAGATGGAAGGAGGCTTTGAGCCTATCGCTGCAAGAAGAGTAGACCCTCAGCTGAAGCTAAAGAGTGGCTGGTACTGTCCCCCTGCCCCCTCCTTCCCCGCCTTGTGGTGCTCCATCACCGAGCCACATCCCTCTCTCACCGTCACTGTCTAAACTGGACCATTGTTAAACCACAACATAGCCCTCGCCTCTTCTTGTACATCCCCAAGTCTACCCTCCTCACTCCCTTACACAGACATTCTGTCTTTCTGTGCACACAGGGACACTGCCCTGACACCCTGTCCTTGGAAACTTCTTTAAAACTCGGGTCCCATGCCTGCCAGACGAGTGCTCCAATAATGAGACATATCCCCTGCTCTCTCCTGGCTATTTTATTTTACATTTTGAGACAGGGTTCCATGAGTTGCCAAGGTTGGCCTTTAACTTTCTTTGGCAAGCCTTGAACCTAGGTTTCTCCAGCCCCAGACTCCTAAGCACCTGGGAATACAGGCCTATACCACCAAGCCTGACCTGGAGCTCTTGATTCAATGGAGTAGTCTACCTCTTTGGTGAAGAATGTGCAGAACAGTCTGGAAGTTACTGTTTTCTCTATTTTCCCTCTTCATCTTTATAAACCATCAGGGAATACAGTCAGTTGAAGGCTTGCAGGGATTTGGGTGGCAGAAGGATTTTGAGAATGGGGAAGGCGTCTGATATTGCAGAAAGCCTGTGTGCATGGAGGAGAAAGTCAGGCTGGGAGCCCGCGGCCTTCCTGGCATAGTGTATATGAGCCTCTTGTCCTATACCCGGGAAGCTACTCAGATGTGAGGAGCACGGCCCGCTTAATATCTGGCTCACCCAATCGTGAAACTTGGCTTCTTACTTTAATATTTTCCCACCACTAGTTTATATTCACCACCTACTTGCCTTCAGTGTTTCTTTTGAATTTATGTTTATTTGCTTCTTAAACATGCTTAGATTTTCTCTAGGAAGTACTGGCAGTGAGGGAGAGGGCAATTGAAAAAGGTAGAAAGGGCAGAGACTGGTACTTCTGGTTCGGGCAAAGCACATTTCAGAGGCACCATCAAATTTCGGCAGATGCGCAGGCCTTGGGAGAATATTTGGAAAGTCACTCTGCTTGTTCTTCAGATGTCTTTGAGATCCAGTGGCTGCGGAAGGGAAGCCCATCCTCAAAAGACCACAGAGGGTGGCCCGTTCCTCTGCCTCTCCCCCAAACAGCCAACACTTTTCTTGCAGAGGATTGCCTGCCTGCTTGAAGATGGAAATCAATGACTTAGAAACTGATTAAACAATTCAAATAGCAACTGATAAATGGATTAACCCTCTGTAATGTAATTCCGCTAGCTTTTGTCTTCCGCCTTCCCCAGGTAAGTTTGCTATTCCTGGAGGCAAAGCAGAGGCATGGAGGAAGCCAAGGCCAGAGGGAATCATATTAAAGGGGGCGAATCCGTTTATCAGTTACGGTCTGGCTGGTATTTCTGTTCACATATCTGCCTCCTCTTCACAGATTCATACCCTACGGGACCCTGATTAATGTTAGCCAGTGTGAATAATGAAAGATAGCAGCAGACTCAGAGGATGCTAAGGAGGAACATACCCTAGTGGTTAAGGCTGACTCCACAAACAGAGAGACTTTTCTTGTTAGTGGCAATCAGGGAGTGTGAACATCCCTAAGAAATGTCTACAACAGGACGAGAGAAATAAGAAATTGGAAGCATTCTCCCATGTGAGGAACCTGGTTGGGGCTTTCCAACTTTCCATTTCTAGTAACTGGGGATGACTTTGGGCCTCAAAGCCATGGGTATTTCCACTGGGCTCTCTCTTCAAGGTCACATCTAAGGAGTTATCAACACCTTCATTTGGACATTCAGCGGGCATAGGTTATGGAGTTGTTGTGTCCAGTTACTTAGGAAGATCTTCACCCTGCACAGGTGCTCATTTCCCCATCATTCTATCCATCTCTGACATGGGACACAGTTACCCTGTGTCCACTTCTAATTCGAGGCATTCGGGGTTCTTCAGATGAACTTATCCGACTTGCTTTCCATGATCAACGAGTCTACAACCTAAGAGCTGGCACTAAGAACAGACACTTGTGCACACTCCATGGTGTTTACCAAGAGTTCTCAGGAACCTCTCCAGCACGCTGTCTAGAAGTGACTAGCCACAGATACTGAATAAGCATCTCTCTCTCTCTCAAAGACTAGGCCAAAGCACTGGCTGCTCTCTCCCTCAGGGTATCAATGTTTGCAATTTCCATCTGATGATTTGGAGTCTGTGCAGGATTAACAGTGGCTTGCTTGACTAATAACTCATACCATTTTGAGTCGTTTATTAATTTAGAGATGGAATCAGAGGGGCAATGAGGTTTCTATAAAAAAAAACATAGAACTGGAAAAATTTGCAAAGATGAGATTCTGAATGACTTGTAAGATGTGTACCAGTGGACCAAGGGGGGGAAAAAAAGCAAAAGCAAACAAATCCTAGCCCAGTATCACCGCTAGGCTGTAGCAAACTCTTCCATCCTAAGCTTTCTGTTCTTTCTGGAAGAGGCTCTGTTGTGCTCCAGTGGAAGAGTGGACAGCATCTAAGTCTAAAATTGAAATTCTTTCTCAATGTTTCCACAGCCCAGAAAGGACCAGATGGGACAGTCATTCCCAATAACTACTGTGACTTCTGCTTGGGGGGCTCAAACATGAACAAGAAGAGTGGGCGGCCGGAGGAGCTTGTGTCCTGTGCAGACTGTGGACGCTCTGGTGAGTGTGGCCCCTTCCTGCGCTGTGTGCCATAGGCCTCTTCTGTTTGGATGGCTCTGCCATCTCACCATGGCTGGGGAGGGAGAGGAGCACGGAGAAGTGACGGTGGTGATGGTTTTGAGGGGAAAGGGGGGTTTCAGGTCACTTCCATGTTTTTCTTCTTTGGGTCTTAAGAACATAAAAACCATTCTCTGGGTCCCGGGTGAGAGGACGAGGAGGAGGTATGGCCCTCCCACGGAGTGTACATTGTTTTGTATGTGTAGTTGTGGCCAAGACCAAAGTAGAGCGGAGATACCTGGAGGTTCCAGGCAACACACTAGCCTGTACCACAAGATGAACGTAGCAAAAATTGTGTTTGTTCTGTGGAAATACCCGGGACAACCCCAGAGTACGGAAACAGAAGTATTAGGGAAGCCTGAACTGTGGGGCTTGGAGAGTCCTGGGCTCCTTTCCAGCAGCATAGCCCTCCCACCATCATTGGCCGCTCATCCTGTATTTCCGTGTGTGACAGCACAGAGCTGCCTACTCAGGAGGCATTAGGGCAAGCGTCCTTGAGACCGACCTGCAGCTGACCTTTTGCATACTCTTTTCATCTTGTCTATCCAAAGGCTCAAGTATCAAAAAGAGACTTTTGGTCTCGTTCCTTCATTCTTAAAACGAGTTAAGAGTCTTGGCTGCGGATTGTTTTTAAATTGTAGATTGATCATTCTTTTTGCCTGATCATGGTTGGTTGGTGCCACCCCTCCGCAGTTTTTCTATGTCATAATTAGACCAAAGCACAAGGCAGGAAGGAGACAAGATTTCAGAAGGCGTCTTCAGTTTCATGAGCTGCTGGCTAGAGGCAAGACACTTTGGTTGGGTGGTTGCACAGCATGAGAGATCATTTCATCTGATACAGTTTGACCCCAGTCCCGAGAGAAAGACCGAGGTGACCTCATCTTGGTTTTCTGCAATGACTCAGTTCTCCCTCTTGTGGCCCCCCCCCCAACTTTACCTTTAGCGTGATGTGTTTTGAAGTTAAAGTTGTTTAGGGCTCTGGACAGCCTTGAGCAGTAAAGCAGCTATTGGAAACACGACTTAGTGTCCATTGCATAAGACTCTTTATTTAATTCTCAAGGACCCTGCCAGGGAATTCCTTTCATGCAATTCTGTCAGTTTGGTTCATGGTCCATAGCCTGGTATGTAACATTGAACTTTTTACTTAGAAGATACGACCCTTATCATAGACGGCACTGGTTTTTAGATTTTTTTAAAAAGGAACTTAAAACAAATGAACTTCAATCCAGTGCTTTTCATTTGTTTTAAGGTCAGGCACTCAAGCAACATCTCTCCTATCAGAAGCAAGGCCATTTGGTGGAGTGGCACGCTAAGCAGGGTGTCGTGGACCGCTGTAGGCTTTGGGTGGTTTAGAGGAGGCAGTTAGAGACTTCTCACTGTGAAATGCTGTCATTTCACCCTTTCCTTCCCAACAAAAGGATGAGGTACTTCAACTGATCCATGGGCATCGTAAGCAGGGTGTCGGGTTTTGTTTTTTCCCCCTCTCCTACATGAAACCTGTCTTTGTATGACTTTTGCTCGGTGTTTCTTTCCTTGGTTCTGCCTGATACATGTGCCTCATGTGTCATGTTACAGTGACGTAGGTATTCTCATGTGTCATGTTACAGTGCCGTAGGTATTCTCATGTGTCATGTTACAGTGACGTAGGTATTCTCACTGTGATTGCTGGGAATGAATCTGGTGGGTCATTTATTACCACCTGACTCTAATGCTCCTGAAATTGTTAAGAGACAGGTAGCGTTAGCCCCTGCATGGGACCGCTAAATCAGATGGGTGAATACATCTCTGGGGCCTCTCTAGGGCCCTTCCAGAGGAGAACATGAGTTGGAATAGCACCTATTCCCTGCTCACGTACCCACTGCCTCTGGTTCCTGGAAGAAAGTGCCTTGTCCAACCCTGGCATGGAAGGGACCATCACTATGGTATTGGGTTCCAATAGAGTATGAAACAATATAAGCCCGAGTTTTACAGGTTTTAGGATACTGTATTCATTAGGCATTTTTAAAGCCCCATTTTCACCTTTCGGTGTGTCTGGAGTTTGAGTTGACAGGATGAACTTTCTGGAGTAGCTAAGACCCTGGTATGCTTAGTGGTGGTAGTGTGTGAGATTGCAAGCATTTCCTTCGGGGTTTAAGAAAGTGAGAAGTTGCTGGGTGGTGGTGGCGCACACCTTTGATCCTAGCACTTGGGAGGCAGAAGCAGGTGGATTTCAGTGAGTTCGAGGCCAGCCTGGTCTACAAGAGCTGGTTCCAGGACAGGCTCCAAAGCTACAGAGAAATGCTGTCTCAAAAAACAAAAAAGCAGAAAACAAACAAACAAAAAAAAGAAAGTGAGAAGTTCTTCCGAACTAGCACTTCGACTTCCCACCGCTCTTTGCTTTGGCACAAATGAACTACATGGCGTAAGGGTGGACTTGAAAGAGCTGTCAAAGAGTGGGATTAGAGGTGGGTAAAAATAAAACTAAAACCAACGGAGGCTTAACCACCTTGAATGGGTTATCTGAGAGTAATACCTTGGCAAAGCTGACTGTCAAAGTGACGGACGAACATTGTTCAAAGAAACGTCAACTGAAACTACAAAGAAATACCAACAAGGCTTTAAAACCACCAGGCAAAAGCATTGTGTGGGGCAGGGCTGGGGGAGTGTGTGCCTCTGCGCGAGCGGACCAGAGGAGATAGCGTGCGTGTATCTATCTCTTGCTGTCAGAAGCGGTGGACACATGTGTCATGGTAGCAATGGGACCTATTTGGGGAAGTGGAACCTTCCTGGAAATGTGTGCTTTGTCCCGAATCCCTGTTACCAGGTGATATACCCGGTTAGTTCCTTTTGGTGTAACAGTGGCTGATTATCTTGCGGTTAGGAATAACACTGTAATGATGTAATGAGAATATTAATGATGCTGTCTGTTGCTTAACCCATGTGCTGATATATTCATCATACATGTCAGCTCATTTGGGAGGAGAAGGCAGGAAGGAGAAGGAGGCAGCGGCCGCAGCACGTACCACGGAGGACTTATTCGGTTCCACATCAGAAAGTGACACCTCAACTTTCTACGGCTTTGATGAGGACGATTTGGAAGAGCCTCGTTCCTGTCGAGGACGCCGCAGTGGCCGGGGTTCACCCACAGCAGATAAAAAGGGCGGCTGCTGAGCCCGTGGGACAGACTGTCTGGCTGATTAGCCACCCCCTCTGACTCTGGTCATTGTTCTAGTTGTGATATATATTTTTAAATGAAAGACGGCTTGGGCTTTTCCCGTTCTCCTTGCTTTTTTCTCCTACCTTCCACGTGTCCCTCCACCTCCTCGCATCCTTCTATTTTGGGTACAACAGAAGCACAAACTACTGAAAACAAAACAACCACAAGAGAGCAGAATAAGAGCCCTCTGTGGAGAGATGGCACCATGGCGGGCTATTTATTTTCCCTAGAAATAGGAAGTTAGGTGAGTTTTCTTTCTGTTGGGCGAGAGCATCTTTATCGTGTGAGCAGAGTTGATTTCCCCGGTTTTCAAGAGAAGAGGAACATAAGGTTTGGAAACAAAGAATAAATAACATTAACAATTATTATTTATACATGTTAGCTACTATTAGATTCAAATGAGGGAAGAGAGAGAGAGAGAGAGGGAAAGAGAGGGGAGAGAGAAAAAAAATCAAAGAAATGGAAGTAACATCCTGTTTGAGGCCAGCCACTAGGTGTGTGTGTGGAAATTTTCCTCAATGGGAGTGGGTGGCTCCGCAGAGCAGACCCCTTCCCATCTTTCTCTCTGCTTGTGAGAAAATGGCAGCCATCCCAGAGAAGCCTGGGGCCACTTACATCTGGCCTCCTTCCAGCTCTGGCCCTGACCAGCAGTGCCGCTTTCCTTGGCTCCTCTCTTCTTTCCCGGTGGCTGAGTTTCCCTTCCTTTTGACCTGGCAAAGATCAGCGTCCGTCTGAACACAGGAATGGAATGTCAGCAAGTCACAGGCTCGGCCCTGGCAGAGCGACTGAGGTGGTTCTCCTGGAAGGGAGAGAGATGCCACACAGTGTGTCTCCCCTCCCTTTGCCCCTGCATAAAAAACACGTAGCCGCCTGCTGGATGATGACGTCTTCCATGTTTCTTCCACTTTTTATAGTGCCTGCCAGGCACTTTGTTTTATCTTTCCAATAGCATTTCCTGAAATAAACCAAAGCAACACTTGGTCCGAGGCCTCAGGGATAAGGAAGACTGTCCACCTCATTGGCAGTCCCTGAGAGCAGCTGGGAGGCCCTGCTTAAACAGGTATGTCCTGGCTGAGTTGTTTCACAATGATTGCAAACCCATCATAGTTTCTTTTTTTCCCTCTTCGTTTTATCCCCTTTTTATTTCTTTCCTTTGGTTCCTCTAAGCTTGCTCTTTTGTGTTTCTGGGTTCCCCCTTTGCGGTGTGGGGTGGTGAATGGAGAGTCTGGCCTGCGTGTGCATGCTGGGCCTAGGAGCTGGGCTGATGCTGGCTTGGGAATAGGGGAGGGGCTTGATATAGAGAACGGCAAGCTTTTGGCTTCTGGCTTTGGCTTTGGCTTCAGCTGCAAGAGAAAGTGGCTGGGGAAATGCTTGGCTGACTTTTCCCTTGGTTAAGTGTGGAAGTGAAGTCTGTTGGCTTGGGTAGGAATAAAGAGGCAGAGAACAGGGTCCTGCATGTCTAGGGTGGTACTTTGGGCTCTGGGGATCTGTTTCATAGCCAAGGGACCGAGTCTAAATTCAGGCTTTCTGGGCTGGCGAGATGGCTTTTTGGGCAAGGGTGCTTGCAGCTAAGCCTGACAACCTCAGTTTGATCTGTGAAATTCACATGGTGGAAGGTGAGAACTGACTCTTGGAGGCTGTCTTCTGACATCTATATGCACACCCTGGCATGTGTGAACATACAAAGACACATAGGAACATGCATGAGCATGTGACGCATACACACACAGAACAAACCAACCAGCCTACCAAACAAACAAGGACCTCTGATTAAAGACCTCTGATCAAGCACAACACTCACCTGGGCTTTTGGAAGATTCTGAATCCCCATAAAGTATGGCCAGGGTATTGGGTTTCCAGAGGTCCTTCTTGTTGCCTAGTCAACTGGCTACTTGTGAGTTACAGAGGAGATCTGCTTTAACAGTCCAGATTTGAATGGTCTCTCTGAATTAGATCACTCATTAAATAACAAGCTAACTCAGCAAAAGTGAGGACACGCAGACAAAACTACAAACGGACCCCTTTGAGTTTTCCTAAGAGCCTGAGGTAGAGGGACTCTGATGTTTCAGGCTGATACAAGCTCATCTGGATGTTTCTTCTCAGATTTGAGAGATACTGCCACCCACTTTGGGCTATTTTGCCTAATCTTCATCCTAGGGAATGGAAATAGACCTCCATGTAGTAATATACCTGCACGCTCACAGGCGTCGTTTCCAGTAGTTTCTGCTCGTGCTGCCACTTTCCACCTCTGGACTTCCTTTCTTTGGTTCAGATATTGGAACCAAATATGAAATATGAACTTCCAAGTCAATAAAAAGTATATTCAGTCTACACAATCATTTGAACTCTTGTCTAGTTGGTCATGGTCCCGGAATTACCAGTGATAATTTGACTTTGAGTATGGGCTATTTAAAAGAAATTATTTTTTTTAAAGCCACCTGAGTTAGGAGTCTAGCCTGTGCGTCTAATAAGAAACGGATAGTTTAGAACTGTCTACCAAGGTGAACCCCCAGGACAGTGACTGAGTGACTTTTGCTTGTCTGAGTTACTTCAGCTTGCTTTTCATTTTCTGCTGGTAGGCACGGTAGTTGGCATTCTCCGTTGGTGTAGCCGACGTGAGCAGGGTTGCTACCTCACACTGTAGGGCATCACGTCTCATTTTCCATAGAGCGCCAGCGTCTATGAACAGACTCGGAATTCATATTCTTTAATGAAAACTTGAAGAGGAACTGGAAGGAGCCCAGAAGATGATTAGATTCCCGTCTTTCACCTTTCCGTTAAGGGAAAGTCAACCTGGACAGGTTAACTGAGCTCAGTGTGAGTGAGTGGGACAGCGGTCACTTCAAGCAGAGGGATGGTGGTGCGTTAGAGAGGAGGGGGAAGAGGCGACAGCTGGCTGTCCTAGATCCTGGAAAACTCGATGGTGTTGATACGAGGTCTGATCCCCCTTCTCCAGAGGACAGAGTGAACCTCTGTGTGCTGGGGACTGTTTGGGGGCTTTTCCTTACAGCAGTTCACTTGACTTCCATCGTGATACACCAAGATAAACGCTTGTATTACCCCAGCTTATAGGTAAAGAAGCTGAGGCCAAATAACATGGTTAAGTGTACCTAAGGCCCCACACATAGTAAGACACCAGATTTTGACCCCCAACAGCCTGATTCTCAAGCCCATCTGCTGGCCCTCTGCCTGTGCGGTCTCTTAAATGGGTCTTAGTTCAGAAATACGCATCAAGCATTGCACACCTCATTCAGTTCCAGCTGAAGCAATGGGTACCTATAGTCAATTTACCTTCTAAGAAGCTATTTCAACCACCAAGAATAAGCATTTAGATCTCATTGAAGAGAATTCTAATTCTGATCCAGGTTTGTACAGAATGTTGTAGGTAACTCACCTTCTACGCAAACTGTAACTTTTAGGCAAGACTTACCAAAAGCCCTTTCTCGTGACCTCAGGGACTGCAGGAGTTGTATGAGCTACTAGAAGGTTTTGGTTAAGTATCACCATGAACATTTTTGGATCAAAAGGGAAAGCATAATCATCTATGAAATGACATGACCAGAATGCTTCAGAAATGTCACCTAAATTTTTCTCAGTGCCAGCCCCAGCATGGGGAACGTAAAGGCACAGAACTCTGCCGTATTCAAATCCTCCAGGGAACCGTTGGTGTAAAGGGAACTGCTGTTGTAATAGGTGACTATCTGGTGTTTGTTCCAACCTCAGTCTAAGGCATCATTTTCTGTTCCAAAGACGGCGAGGAGATCAGAGAGGAAAATCCCTACAGCCCCGGGAATGAGGAACATGCATTTAATTTTTTAAAGGTATTTTAAAGTCAGTAGTCCAATTTACCGCTGGTATTTTAGAGACAGGGATTTAAAAAAAGAATAGGATGCTCACATCAACAGCGTCCTTTTAAGCCTTCCTGCTTGCTTTGTGTCTGTCTACGCACCTAATGGGCTGAAGCCTGATAGATACTGCCTTTCTATAGCACTTGAGGGAACGTGAGATCATTACTTGGGGAGAGAACTAAAGGCTGTTTGGAGGTGCTTACTTCATGGTGGAATAAAATTAATTAATTTTATTCCAATATGCCTCCTGTTACAGCTGATGAATATGATCTTGAACATGTACTTAGAGTTTGAGCAGACTCACGCATTAGGAATTTTTCCACAGGGATTTTGTTTAGCCTTGGGAAGAGAAGTTGCTTATGCCGTGAGTTTTCGGAGTGAGACATATTTGATCTAGTGAGTGGAAGCCTAGAGCAGACATGAAAGGCTTCGGGTTTCTGGACTCAGCTCCCTGTGTGAGTTGATTACTGCGAGCCCTGTCTTAGCTTTCTCTGGGTCCAGGATGTGGACATTTCTTCCTTTTTTAAATCATAATACGTGACCAACATTGTTGATTATAACTCTGAAAACAATCTCGCGAGGTGCAAGAGATGGTATCTAGCTCCGTTTTGCTGCTGAGGAAACTGAGGTTTGGTCAGTTTACATGACCGGTCTAAAACTCCAAGGTCAATAAGTTCTGGGCATCTGGGCCTACCTGTTCTCATCTTTCAAAACACAGTCTTTGCTGACTTCCTCACAGGCTGCATTTTTTAAAGGTATCTTGAATAGAATTAGTAAAAGGGTTCGCATCTTCTTTGGGTTGAGAAGAGCTTTCAGTGTAAAGCAACAAAACCCACCCATTAGACAGTGAACAGTGCTGAGAAGCAGCATGGTCCAAGGTCCCACAAACCTTTGGAAAGGGCTAAGCCGGTGTGGTCAGGGTTTGGGTAGTGTGGTGGACATTGTCCTCTGACTTGCCCAGCAATGCATACACCTGCACTCCCCACCCCACATTCACACAAAAGAAGTCCTTAGCTAAAAGCAAAGCAAAACAAAGCAAAACAAACAACACCAAAAACCCCAGTAGGTTCAAAACTGCAGTGAGTTAAAAAAAAAACAAACCTCAAGACTTGCTTTCAACCAACGACTAAAATTAAAAACAATAACAACAAATCCTAATAATTTCACATTTATCAAAACTTCTAAGATACTATTAAAAAATTCCATATACCATTCACCCAGATTCTCCAAATAATCACAGTATAATGATCACAATCAGAAATTCATTTTGTTACAGCACTACAAGCTGACCTCATCCAGATTCTGCCTGTTGTCTTGGTAAAGCCATTTTTTCCTGATCCAGGATCACACATCACATCTAGTTAGCCTCTTCTTCCAAAGTTCTTTAACCTGGATTAATGAGTCCAGTGTCTGCCTTGGGTTTTCAGTTTCTTGATGCTTTTGTTAAGTGTTGGCTAATCATTTTATAGCCATTCCCTCTAGGTTCTTGTGGGGTTTTCTAATGATATAAACAAGGCTTTGCATTTTCAGCGAGGATGTTATAAAAAGGAGGTTGTATCCTTCCCAGTGCATTGTTGTCAAGGAGGCCCTTGATGGACTTAGCCCTTTGCTGGTGAGAAAGACATTTGACCTATCACACTAGCTGAGGTTTCCAGCTAGTAAGTTCCTAGATCCTGGGTGATAAAGCTTTTACTCAGTTATGCCTTTCCTCATTTGGTGACTAGGAACTGAGTAACATGGAATGTAGTACACACTTGACCACTCAGCCCTGGAAAACTGAGCTGCAGTTAAACACAGGACTAACGGATTCATTGGCCGATAGAATTGCTCACAATCTAGACCAGATATTTACAGATACTCACTATGTAAGGGCTGTCGTTGGATGGTATGGGATGGTCTTTTGCTGTGGCTCACAGTGCTCAGAGAGATTTTTTTCTTAGAAGGAGCCTTCCAAACCGACAAGCTCCAGATGGACTGCTGTTCTTTCAGCCATAGGCTTGTTGTCTGAGAGAATGGAGGTAGAGCTGAGTCAAAAGCTGGGAATCACAGCTTGATCCGTGCAAAATGGCAAAAGTAACAAGAAAGAATGTTTGAGTGTTGTGCTGTAATATGTTCTTCTTAGCAGTAGTTTTTCTCCTCCAAAGATGGTGCATTCCTGAGGTCAAGGGTCATGTCATTCATGTCTGCTGGATAATACCATGATAACATAATTATTTATTAGAATTAAGTGAGCTCTTAGCAATGCTTCTGAGATAATTCGTGGAAATATCTTAAAATTTTGTCCCATATACTTTGGAAGTTTAATATTTTCGAGGCCACAGTGGAGAAGCTGTTTTGGAAGCAACACCCATTGGGCAAGGCAGAGAGGGAAGATGAGAGCCAAAGGGTAGTGACATGGTAAAGAGGGATAAGGAGAGAAAATGAGGATGTGAGAGATGAAAGTGATGGAGAGCTGTCAGGGTGGGGAAAGATGTAAAACTGAGCTTCTTCAGAAGGCTTGAGGGTAGGAGATCAAGAATAGTGAAGCGTTTTCCATGTAGTTGACTTAGCCAAAATGAACGGGAGAGAAATATATGTCAGGAGTGCAAACTCCAAAAACTAACTAGTGATTTTCTAGATGGATTAAATGAAGAAAAAGAAGTTGTGTGTGTATGATGTGGTTGTGTGTGTGTGTGTGTGTGTGTGTGTGTGTGTGTGTGTATGCATGTGTTTTGTTGGGGGATGGATGAAAGGTAAAAATTTGGGTCTGGTTATGGTTATGATATGAACTCTGGCAAAGTGACAGGAAACATCCGACCGCAGGAGTCAGGAGCATTGTCGGAGGGACAAAAACACTCTTTCAGAGGATACAGTCGTGACCAGTATCCAAGGAGCAGACAAATGGCAGGCAACCTGGGGAAAGTCAAACGAAAGGTCACTGTGGCTTATATTCCAAGTGAAAGGGCTGGAGTCAGGTGGCACTGGCTGAGCTGAGGCACAGGAAAGAAGACAGTAGCTAGCCAGGGGGCACCAAATCAGAGGTGTACGGACATGGAGTGAAGTCAAGTAGACAGAGAGGAACAGGAGCAGACATGGATGGAAGATTGGTGGGCTTGGAAATATGGAATTTCTCAGTCTTCCTTTGAAAACAAAAGTAGGTGGGTAGAGTCAGTTTCGGAATTGTGTTTCCTTATGGCCTGTACACCTGGCCAGGGGATGATGTCTTGGATTGACCAGAAGGAGCAGCATGGCAGGCAGAGGAGTTGGAACTTGGAGGAGGTGGAGATGTTTGTTTGGTTTTAAACCTTGTTCCTTATGCCTTGGTCATTTTCCACTCAGGCTTCTTCAGAGCCGTGTGGTCTGTCTCCATTGGTGTCCTATCTCTGTTCTCATGAACAGCTTCTAAGGGGAAATGCCAACACACTTGCTGTCCATTGCCTGGTCCTCATATTGACTACCTCATGATAAAGACCAAAACTAACTTTGTGGGCTCCATTTCCACCGGAAGCAAAGTCTGTACCTAGTTGGCATCCCTCCCACCTGTTTTGAAATGTCAAAGCTGACAGCTGGCATCACTGGGCTAGTAGTGGACTAGAGAGCATTCTGTGGTTTGGTTTCTCTTTGAATAATTCTGACACTCTTTATCACTGGGCCAGGATTAGAGGTGAAGATATGTGTGTGTTTCGGTCATGGGCCAGATGGGACCATGGCCGGGGTTGTCTGTGGCTGTTCCTATACCTCAGAATGACTCATTTCCTTATAGGTGATTGGAAGATACGATTTCACAAGGGTCTTTTCTGGTTCACTTTGAAAGATTTGGTTTGTTTGGTTTCCAAGTAGAGATCTTTGCTTTTCCTTTGTGCACGTCCAGTTTTCCTCTTCTGTATTCTGTCTCCTGGGCTATTGAGTGGTTACCCCGCCCTGTTGCCAGCTGATTCCACATTGCTGCTGTCTGAGGCACCAGAGAGCCAAGCCTGGTTTTCATTGTCTATAGCTGTGGTTTCCTTAGCTCCGTCATTAATTAGTGATTTTCCTTTCTTTTACTTTTCAATTCATCTCAAACACCTCATCCCCACCCTTCAGTTTAATCTTTCTTTCTTAGGTAGCTGTTCTGTGCTGTTGTTGCTGTTGGTTTTTTTTTTTTTTTATCTCTCATTGCCTTTCCCTCTGCAGTCCACTCTGTGACCCAGGAACTGCACATCCTTCAAGCAAGTCATTCCTGAAGAAGGTGAAGAGAACCCAGACGCTGAGCCCCTCCTCTTCTTCCTCCTCGTCTCTTGCCCACCCCTTCCCGAGCGTGGATTTCAGCTAATGCCTGACGGAACCTGCAGGGATTGGATGAAGAAAGCTCCTGCATCTCTCAGCTTGGCTCAGCCAAGAGTTGGAAATGGCTCAAGTTTGTGCAATTAGAAGATTTTATTTTTTTTTTCCTTTTGAAATTCTTCATTGTCTTTGCTTGAAATGTCTTTGAGACAGTACCCAGCTCAGAGTGGAATTTACTCTGCAGTAGAAATCACAATAAAAATGGACAAAGACAAAAAAAGGGAACTCTTTTATTTATTTCAATATTTAAAAGAAAAAAGTGCCGACTTTGCACAATATTTTTGTTTAAAGTACCTTCTACTTCCTAAGTTTTGGAAAAAAGGCAATTTTGTAGAGACCTGAAATCAAAAGAACGCTTACTGTAAAATAAAGGCATCGTGTTGACTCTAAGGAAAAATACCCCATGTTTTTAATAAGGAAATAAAGATCAACTCTGCTCTCTCAGGCTTTTGAGAAAGCCGCGTGTATGTGCTCTAGGTTTGTTGTTGTTAATTTCTGCTAGTTGGATGCGCTAAACGAGGAGTGGTCAGTTCTTCCAAAGGCCACTGGAAAGTATTATTGATAGTAAGTAATTACGTGTTAGGATTTGACTAAAATAAATTAGCCCCAGGCCAGCAGTGTGTCCCCCTCCCTACCCTCTGTCATCTCAGATGAGCCCCATTGGTCTCAATGTAAAGCCTGCAGCCTGTCCGTCTTGTCTCGTGAGGCTGTTCCAGGATGGAATCCTACCCACTGACTGAAGGCATGGCTGCGAAGTTCAGCAGAGCCAAACAGAAATGGTTTTGCTTAAAACAGTTTAATGAAGACAAACACAACGAAGTAAGCAGTGGGTGAGGTGACATTAATTCAAGTCAGCTGGCAACTTCTAGAAGAGTTGGGCAGGGAAGCTCTACTGAGCGGACGTCAGGGGACCTGAGAGCCTCGAGTTTCTCTGAAGACTAGGGAGCCGACTGAAGGGGAGAGACTTGAAGCTCAGTCATTTGTGGTGAGAAGTAGAAAGGCGAGTGGTCTTTGTGTGTCCTTTACGGCTGGTGTGGCCAATGAAATAGAGTTCAGCATTGTATGTATGACCTAGCCCAGGAAGTCAGCTGACTGCACCTCTGGGTTCTACCTCTTGGCTTCCACTTAGTTTGTCTTTTGCATGTCCAGAGAAGAGTCATGGACGACACAGTTTGAGGCTGGGCGTTCTTGTCAGCAAAGGTGCTTGAGCCGCAGTATTCCTGCGATGTCCGTAACCTGAGACGAAATCTCACCTGCCATTGGAAAGGAAGGGTGGGCGGGCAAACTTTGCAATAGGCCCTTTCAGGATTCCCACCCAAGAGAAGAAAGGTGTCATCACGAGCGTGTTTCTATAATTTCTGATAGAAAACATCCCTTGTCAAAAATGTTAATTATAATCACGATCTGTTCTCTAAACCCACACTCACAAGTTATGATCCGTGTAGAATTGTGATAAAACTTTGCATAATGTGGGGTTGGTGTAAAGTCTGTGAAGTTTCTGTTAAATAAAAGACTGTTTTTCCAATGGTCTTCTAACATCTGTAAGAGTTGCTTACCAACCTCGTCCTGCAGGAATGACTCTTAGAATGTGGTGTGGGAAGAACTCCTTCTGAGACTCCACTCCTGTGCATGCGCAAGATTTGTTTGATTTAGAAGCACATGCTGAGACAGCAGTTGCTGCTGGCTTGAATACCGTGTAGGGGCATCAGACACGAGCAAAGCCTGGTGTTGATGTTGCCATCTATTCCCAGCTCAGAGTTGCTGTCACCCATCACCACCTCCATCCATCCTCCTTTTCATGGTTAAAGCAGACTTGCTGGAACCCTGCTTGTGTGTAAAAGCATAGCAGACCTGTTCATTGTTGCTAGCATACCACTGCCAAGAAGCTTTGTACAGATATGAGAGATTGAGCATAAGCTTGGAAAAAAGATGGGCGGTTACCATTATTTTATTTCCTCAAAGGTACTGTTGGGGTAGGTCCCCCAAGCTGGTAGCTGTGTGAGCTGTAAGTGGACACCCTGAGGTAGGGTTTTTCTGAAGCTGAATGTGGATGCTCTCTGAATGGTCATCTAGGTTAGCCTGTCAAGCCCAGTGTCTCCCTCTGAGCATTGGTGCTGTCCCCACTGGGGCCGGGTGGAGCGAGCATGACATCACAGTGCTGTTGCCATTGGATAGTACCTTCTTTTAGAATGAAGGTCACATGCAGTTCTACTTTGGACTTCTTAAGTTTTCTAAGTACTAAAACGGAGGTTGTTCCCCCCACTCTAACATGTTATCCACCGTAACATTCCCCATCTCCCTTTACAAATTTTGTATTTTATTTTTGTATGTATGTTTACATGTATGCATGTGTTTATGTGTGTGTGTGTATCAGAAGTTGATGTTGATGCATATTTTTCTCTGTCATTTTTACCTCATTTTTGAGGCATGATCCCTTACTGAATCTAGATCTGTGAGCTCCAGGGATCTGGTTGGTTCTGTCCCTTCTCCCCACCATTGCTAGGGTTACAGAGGTGTTGCTGTCACTCGCAGCTTTTCATGTACAAACCGGGACCTAAACTCAGGTCCTTGTGCTTGCACAGCAAAACACTACCCAACTGAGCCAGCCTCCTAGCACCTTGCCCCTCACCCCCTTTATATTGTGGGAAAATATACAAAAGATAAAGCTTGCTACTTTAGCCACTAAGTGTATAGTTCTATGGTGAAAGTACATTCATATCATTGAGGAACTGTTCATCTTCTCCAACTGAAACACCCCCTTTAAACACCAACTCTCTCCCTTTCCCAGCCCCTGGAGGCCATTTTTCTATTCTCTGACCCCATGAATCTGACTACCTCACATACCTGAATGAATGGATTTATGCAGTATTTGTCCTTTGGCCATTGCCTTAATTTATTTTGCATAATATCTTCAAGGATACTCTATGCTAGAGCATGGGATGATATATTCCTTTTTTGGGAGGTTGAATGTAATGTGTAAAGTATATGATATTTTATTCATTCATCTGTCCATCAACACTTGGAGCACAAAGCAAGTATCACATATTTATTATATACCGCCATTATCTAGAAGATTTGGAACATTAGAACTGAGTCCTAGGGTACCTGAGGGGTTAAATGTCTTTTATAGAGAGAAGCAGTTACAGCTGAAATCTCCCCTCTAGTTTGCATTCTAAAAGAAGGGTGCCTTGAGTCTGAAGGGTAGACATTCTCTTCCTAACGGTGTCTTTCTTTATGACTAAGGCTTTTTCTGTGGATACTGTCATAGCAATGCTTATTGGGATGAGAGGCTGCCATAGAGTTTAGTGTCAGTGGAAATAACAAGGGATGGAACCTACTCAGGATATTCAGGTGTCCTCAGTGACACATCATGAAAGCAGTGAGTGTCATTTCAAGCATCTGATGGTGAGTTGTTGGCCAAGAATGCAGGTGCTTTGTGTCCATAGATGTTCCCCGATAAGAGGGGAGAGGAGGATGCAAGCTTGCAAATAAGAAAGAGAAGAGGAAATCACTTTCCTCTTCCCCTTGAAATCATATCAGTTACCATAAAGGGTTAGCACTTGGGTTGAAGTCCAAGCTCATTGCTTAACATAAAGGCTTAGAAGGAGAGTTGACATTCAGATGCCTGCAGAGCAGGTATCTTCAGTAAGCCAAACAGGTGCGCGTGCGGAAATAGTAGTGCTAGGGAGAGGGGACAGCTCTCGGTGCTCAGCCTCATGGACAAGGAGAGTCTGTGGTGCTGGAGAGCAGCTCTGTCTTCGTGGCGGAGTTGTAACATAGCTTAAAGAATGCTGGGTGAAGGGATGTTTAGGGTTCTCAGGTTGAGAGAGAGAGAGAGAGAGAGAGGAGAGAGAGAGAGAGAGAGGAGGGAGGGAGAGAGAAGAGGAGAGAGAAAGAAGAGAGGGAGAGGTAGGGGAGAGAGGGAAGAGAGGAGAGACAGAGAAAGAGAGAAGAAGGGGGGAGAAAGGAGAGGCAGAGAGAAGAGGGGAGGGGGAGAGAAAAGAGAGGGAGAGGAAGGAGGAGAGGGAGAAAGACAAGAGTGAGAAAGAGAGAGAGAGAGAGAGAGAGAGAGAGAGAGAGAGAGAGAGAGAGAGAGAGAGATATGGTAGGACAGAGGTCAATGTTTGGCATCTTCCTCAATAGCTTCTCCACCTTGTGTTTTGTGACAAGGTCTCTCCCTGAACCTGGAGCTCACTGGCTGCCCAGAAAGCCCCAGGAGCCTCCTGTCTCTGCATCTTCAGCACTGGGATCACAGGTGTGTGTCTCCATGTCCAGCTTAGACACTCATGTTCGCACAGCAGCTCTTTACCACCTGAGCCACCATCTCCTCAGCTGTCTTCTGTTTGCAAGAGAAGTAAATCATAAACGTGTCGGTGAGATCTTTCCATTTAAAAAGTTTGGTTGTAAATGAAAAAAAAAACAACACAGAAGATCAACTTGGTGTGGGCTAAACCACGTGTGACTGTATACAGGGCATACTTTGAAGGTATTTTGATGATTTTGGACTTAGAAGTCTGGGTAAGGTTGAAGTTGGAGGTCAGAATGCCTTGTCCAAAATCCTTGAGAAGAACAAATCATCACGTTAACTCAGGGATGCAAGTAGTGTATCCTGGCCTAGAGTTTTTATGTGATGGGAACTGCTCTTGGGTGGTCTCTGAGGAGAGCTACATCATCCATCATTCAGTGTGTCAGAGATTCGGGATGTGTTTCCAGCAGAAGAAATGTCATCATCCAGGCCCTTTCCTCTGCATGTCCAAGAGCCTCTCTGTAAAGTTCCGGGCGAAGTTGTACAGTTTATAGAGGTTTTCATGTTGCATCATTATTGCTGACCAACCAATTATCCACCATGTCACATTCCTTCTTTTTTAAGAACTCCATGTCATAATCCATGTGACCAGAGCTTGCTCTCTCTCTTCTTCCAGAATCTTTGTTATTTAAATTCTTTGTCTCTTAACTCTTTAGATCTTCTGTGCATCTCATTGTAGAAGATGCTTGTAAGAGAGCTAGCTGATCTACTTGTGAATTTGCAGACACTACTTACTTGAGTCATTGATGTCTTATTTGGTCTTGCTGGGGAAGAGGTGATTTTGGACAAACTTTCCATTTCCCTGTTTATAATGAACACTCACAAGCTCTTCCTGTAAAGGCCTAGATAATAAATAGCTTAGGTGGTGCAGGCCAGGCCTCTGTTGGAGCTGCCCTACTCTGGGGCTGGACACAATATGTACATAAATGTGTGTGGTTGTGTTTCAAAAAAGCCTTTGCAGAAATGGGCAGCTGGTGCATGGGATGATGATGATTTTTGATTCAGAGAGTATTGCACATTTAATTGGGGGTGGTGTTGCTAACACTGGGTCTTCTTCTAAGCATTAGGACAAAGAGAAAAGTTTCACATCCCCAGGAGAAAGGGTAGAGGGGCATGTTCCCTGTAGTAACAGAAACTTTTAAGGCCTCACTATCAAAGGTTTTCAGAGGCAAAACGTCCTACAAGTTCTTCTAAAGCTCAGGGGTGCACAGAGCATCTCAGGGATGCACAGAGCAGTGTTTACCAAAGTGTCTAGGAACAGAACAGCCAAATCCTCCCTGACAGTGGGTCCCTGAGGACATAGTGATGAATACCCTCCATCCCTGGCAGCTGATTTGTTTTTAAGAATGAAAAATGGCTAGTAGCTCCTGCATCGACGTGAATGTAGATACTTAAGTTTTGTCTGTAGGAGATAAATGATCGAGGGCATTCAGTGGGAAAGGTAGAGCCACCGGAGGTAAAGAGATGGGCTCTTGCTGGTGTAGCTTGATGACTACTTGGTTATGGTTATCTATGTGATGTTGGCATTACTAAGATTGTATTTCTTCCTAAGATCTCAGATTCTCATGGTTTTATTCAGGATCATAACATACCCCACAATGTTTTATTTCATCTCCCAAGTCAATTCATAAGAAAACATTTCCACATATTTGGTAGTGAAGAAGCTTACCAACCTGAGACTTACTACTGAATGGAAATTGCCTTCTGAGTTGAACATGGATTGGTCCTGAAGAGGGGACCATGAGGCCAGGGAGCCAGGGATGCTGGGAGGCAACTGTCATGTCAAAATTTCTCAAGAGATTTTTTTGTCTTAAGAGGACCAGATATCCTTTCTGATCCCAAGGTAACCTTTGGTCGAGAGTTATTGTCAGGTTTCCTGAGTTAAGGGAGAAGCAGTAGGCTAGAAGGAGATTATTTAAGTAAGTAAATCCCAAGTTTTATATTTTACATATGCATGAGGAACACACGTCTCTTGGTTAGGTGAGTTTCCCTACATTAGACTAGGAAATACTTTCTGGGAGTTATTGACAGTGGTTATCTGTGGTTTAGCACTGACCTGATTGAGTCAATTATGTAACCGTGTTGCCATGATTATTATTCTACCTTGTGTTTTAGTGGGATAAGGGACTGGGTCTCATTGTATAGTCCAGGCTGGGTTCAATTTGTTGACCCTCCTGAATTTGCCTCCCCAGTGCCGGTATGTCACTTTTCTTTGTTTCTTTGTTTACTTCTTTCTTTCTTTTTTATTTTAATGTTGGAGATGAAAAGTGAAGTCTCGGGGCAAGTGTACTGTCACTGAGTTATATACCCTCTCCCAAGTACTTGGTGTACAAGAGTGCACTACCATGCCTTGTTTGACTGTGTTATTGTTAGCCATCGTCTGGCAAGGCTAATTATACGTGGGAGAGATCTAGATGGTTCTAGTAGCCCCCTAGCTGAGGGGTACCGGTTTATCTTTGAGTGCACGGTAACAGGTTAGGTTGGGAAGGCTCTGTAAGTGCTGAGAAGTGATTCTTTGGCTATGTTTGTATTGGTATTAATAGTGATAATACCATGTTCAAATGAACAGAAAAAGGCTAGAACAATCTAAAATTGCAGGAAAGATTTACAGTATGCCAGAAGAACAAAGAAGCCCTTTAAGGAAAAGTTTAGCATTAGAGATTGTCTAAGGTGGAAAATAACATTTTCCTAATATGTTAGGAAAGTCTCCTAATAACTTCAGTGTATTGTTGAGGAAAATACACTGACCAGTTCCTTGTGGTTTCCGGTGAGGACAGAAGTGCCTCAGGGGATTGAGAACAAATAGGCCAACTCTTTGATACCAAGAGCTAACTTTAGTCTTTGGAGGTTAAGATGGACTCACCAGTAGCCAACATCTTTTCTTATGTAGAGTTAGGAAGGAGCATGGGAGAGATGAGCTCTAACCCTGAGACACATTTGTTACAACTGATAGAGTTGAAGAAGTCAGTGTCTAATGCACCACCAGCAAGCGGAGACCTTGGGACCTTCTACTTCTGAGCATGCTCTGTTCGCACATCCCATTGGGTGGTACCAGACACCAGCTGGAATGTGAACACTGTGGGAAGAGACAACTTCCTGCAGGGAAATGCCAGGGATGTGAACAAGAACAGGAAGTCACCTAGAGGCCACCAGGTGAATGGAGCTGCGGAGAGCCCCAATTTCAGCAGGGTACCGGTTCTCAGCTCCTGGACCTCGCAAGCTCCAGCATCATCCTTGTGCATGAAGCACACGGACATCACTGTCGCTCGCATTCAGCTCGGATAGAGTGATCTGACTGACATTCACGGTTGTCTCCTAACTTCTCCCCATACTGGTTTAGGCAGAAAGGCCCCAAAAGAAGGCCATGTCTTAGAAACAAAATTCTGCTTGGGGAAAAAAGTGGTCAGCATTCCTTCTTAGAGAACCTAAGTCATTTAAGAAAGAAATCCTGCATACATGTTTTTCTCGGTGCTTGTTTTAAAGAAGAGACAGTTGTGCTGTGTTGGGTGAAGAGAGCTTTCTGGGAGCTGCAACTCTAACAAGGCCGCGTCTGCTGCCAGCTGGGGCGGGAAAGTAAGGGAGGGACCACCGTGATGCTGTGCTCTGGTATCTGCTTGGCTGAGGTATGGATTTGGAGGCATAGGCAGTTTGTAATCTTGAACACTTCTTTGGATAAAGTAGACTGTCCTATCTTCATAAATACCAACCTATGTCCACAACGGAAAAAAATAAATCAATATGTTCAGACCATCTTTACTTTCTGTAATAATCCTCACGTTACTAGTTATGATGTAAATCAATCAACCGATAATTGATTGAATGGCTTCTGTGCTACAATACTGTATGAGGTTCTGAAGGACACAAAGAGAAGCAGAGGTGGGGTCCTTTCTCTGCGCTCGTGTGAATGGCTGGGGTTAGGATTTTCATAGCTGGTTGCTAGTTAAAGCCCTGTAATAGCACTTCAGGTTTAGGTTACTAATTCCATTGTATAGAGATGGAATCTGAGACTCAAGGGGGCTGAAGTGACAAGTGCTAGTGATAGTGGGTGGTGGGTGACATCTGAGTTTTCTAGTCAAGATTTTTTTCTTTTCTTTTTTTAAATAATATGCGCTGTTGAAGCAAGCTCAGGACTTTTTTTTTTTTTTTTTTGTCTTTTATGCCTCTAAAATGTTCTCCAGCGTGGCAGACACCTTTTGTTTTTGTGGAGGAGAGACAGGTGGTTAACATATTATTCAAGACAAGCCCATGCATAATTAAGCACCATGTTGCTGCAAACTGCAGATGTTAGGCTCATCTAGGAGAGTTACCAGTACTGGCTGATGTGGGGGCAAGGCTTCAGAAGAGGATGGATGGAGTTGGTGTGGACAAAGAGGAGGCAGGCCACCGAAAGCAACGGCAGGAAGTGGCTAGCAGAAGCTCAGAGGTGTGAGTGGGCCTGGGGGTTTTGGAGCCAGAGCAGAAAGAGACCTGACTGGAAGAGAAAGCAAGTTGTGGGCATTGCTACCCGCACTGACGTCAAGGGGCGGTTGATCCACAATAAAAGAATTAGGAAGAGCTGGAAATAGGTCCCCTCATGAGCTCGTAAGCAGGATAGATGCGATGCTCAGCAAGGCTGTGTGGGTGCAGCTGAGCAGTGAGAGTCAGGAAATTTGGGCGTTCTATGCTCCCCACCCTGCCTCTTCTTCTTGAGAGAGATGAAAAGAGTTCTAGTCCGCATGAGCAAAGCAGCCACCATATCCCTTCTAGACAACGTGGAGCCGAATCTCAGTGTCTCCATCTTCAGTGTGATGTCCAAGTAGTAAAAATAGGCACCTTTCCTAGTGTAAAACTTGGAGGTTGCTGATTCCATGAGTGTTTCCTACCAAGGGCTGTTCTTTCACAGCCAGCTGGTTGGAAATGCACTTGGCAGGAGCATGGTATATTCTGCGAGGCCCAATGGCCGCTTGGTCCTAGAAAGCCTGTTTCAACTTGAGATCTAACTTTATGATTGTTCTGGTCAAATTGGAACCAAATGTACTTGATCCTTTAGTTGACAGGTCCCTGAGGGTGAAGTAAGAAGAAGTCATGCTGGGACGCTGGCCACGGCCATTGCTGGGTGTCAAAGCATCTCGAGGTCTCAACGTTTGGCTGCTCCAGCTGATTTACCTCTTAGGGGAAACGAGAAGTTGTACTTGTAACCCCTAAGTCTTTTCTCTCTTTTTTTTTTAAAGATTTGTTTAATTTTTTTTATGCATGTATGTGTATGTGCACCTGAGTACAGGCGGCCACGGAGGCCGGAAGGGGCTGTCAGATCCCACGGAGCTGGGGTTCTAGGTGGTTGTGAGCTGCCCTATGAGGGTGATGTGAACAAAGTCAGGTCCTTTTGCAGGAGGAACACAAACTCCTAACTGCCCCAACCCATAAGTCTTCATTCCCACCCTTCATCCCTTCTCTCCTTATTTCACTGTGCTGATGGCTTCTCTACCAGGCCTCGAAGCTGGAAAAGGTGCAACTATATGTCAGAAGTATGGGCCACTTCTCCACGGTGGCCGAAAAGGGCTGGCACTGTCTGTCATGCTAAATCATCCCCGCTGCACTCTCAAGGTACTCTTCCTGGAAGCCTTGTCAGATGTCGTTGTCCCATGTACTGGATGAATAAATAGATGGGCTCTAAGGCTAAGGGACCCAGCCAAAGCCTTGCAGATGTGCTGGGCTGGTCCAGGCTCCAGGGGTCCTCTGTGTTGCCTGCCTCAACACACTCCCCTTTACGTGTCCAGATGTCCAGCGACAATTGTCTTGGCTTATGTGTGGGTAAGAGGAGCAGAGCGCTGGACTAAATGTGACCTGAAACTACAGTATGACAACAGCCACCTTCCCTCTAAGGAAAGGAAGAATAATTGGATACAAACTTCCAGATTGGACCCTCTTCTGTCTTGCTTTTCTGTCCTTGCAAAGGACCTAAGTTTGGTTCCCAGCATCTATGCGGGATATCTCACAACTACGTGTAATCCAGCTCTGTGGGACCTGACAGGCTGTGTAGCATGTGGACTCAGCATAGACTTCACTAAACCCTCCCCTCTTTCCCTCATCTGCCTTCAGACTGTGATGTTTACATCGATGTGTTACAGCCTGCACTCCAGGGCCCGCTGCTAACTGTGCATCATCATGGCGGGCAGCGTTCTGGGTCTGTCCCATACACTCAGCTGTATTACCCACGCACTGCCTGGAAATGTCAGTGTGCACTGCCGAAGCCACCTCAGCTCCTGCCTACCTCTGATGGCTGTACTGTGTATAGTGCAAGAAGCCCAAGAGGGGTCCACACTCTGCTGAGGTTCAGAGGTTGACTTGAAAGAAGAAAGTCTCCACTTATTGATTGGCAGAGGGAGCAAGAGCCCTTTCTCCCATGAAGTCCAGAAGATTCAGGCTTTGCCTGTTCCCCTGGCCCATCTGCTCTATCTGCTGTGATGATCGTAGCTCTTTTCCACTGCACGCCTAATTTAGGGGAAGAACAATCCAAGGCTCACCAAATAGGAAGAGGCACATTAAAGAGGGGTGATCAATGAATGAGCCTACCCTTGCCTGTGAACCCCAGGACTCCTATCCTCTCTGTGTCTCCTGAAAGCCTTTTTAGACTGTACTTCACCCTCCTGTAGAGATCGCTGAAAAATGACTCAACCCTAGGCTTGCCTCTAGTGCTGTCTGCCCTTCATCTAAGGGAAAGAAAGGAGCCAGGCTCACTGTGGGCCAACCACACACACGTCATTTCAATTTCTATACTCACAGCCTTCTTTAAAGGGCCACTAAGGTAAGAGGTGGCCCGAGTTTACAGCCAGGGAACTGAGCCTGGGGAAAGTAACTTGCCCAAGATGAATATTGATTGTATTTCTTCTGGCCTTTTTGCTACTGTTCTGAGACAGATATCTTCATGAACCTTCTCCTCCTCCTGAATCAGAGCCTCTGGGCGTCTGTTGATGCTCTGGTCCTTTCGCCCTCCTTGCTCTGGGGAGTATTACTCTTCCTATAGTAACAGGACTCCTGCTGACCTCTGGGAGAATCCTCCATCTCATTGACCATTGGCTGATGTGCCCTGGGGCTTAAGTCAGTGTTTAAGTGAACCTTGGTTATTTAGTGAAGAGCAAATTGCTTAGTTGCAAAGAATCAGGTACCCTGGACCAGGCTCCCCAAGCTGGGCAATGATTCAGGCCCTTGAGCCTTCTCACTCCCAGACCGGATGCTTTGATGGTCCCCAGCTTTGTTGCCTCTCATTATCTCATTTTGTGTCACAGCCATCATTTGGCCAGCTCCTCCAAATGCAGTTCAGTCTCCATCCTTGTAATTGATGGATCCAGTGTGGTATTAGCTGATTTTGAGAGGTGCCATTTTGATAAGAATGTGTTGTTAAAAAATTATGATCTTTAATGCCCTCATCTTCCTACCTTGCTTCTGGTGCCCAAAAGAAGAGTAAGGTACTTTTGATCTATTTTTTGTGAAGAGCTCTTCCTCTTAGGAGGCAGGGAACTGGAGAAATGGTTGCAGAGCCCTGACTCTTCTCTGTGTATTCATCCTCCTGGAAGGCAGGGCCAGGAAGGAGAGTCATTTGGCTAAGGTCCCAAGGGCTCTTATTTGCCGTGGTAGCAGGCAGAAGGGGTAGCCCTTGAGTCCAAGTGCCAAGATTACAGATCCCTGCTCACCCCATCCTCAGCCACCCTCTCTTGGGGCTCAGGACCATATCCTACAGACTTAGAGACCTGGTTAGAGCTCCAGCCCTGCTTTCACCATGACTCATGACCCTGGGCGAGTTGCTTAACCTTTGGGGGCTACTTTTCTCCTGTGTCTAAAGAAGGGATTGGACTCAGTGGTCTTCAGAGTTCTCCTTTGCTCTTGACAGTGTGTGTTGGTTAGATGGGCGTTGTTACTGTGCACTCCTGCTGCAAATCTTGTTCACATTTTAAGTAGAGGACGCTTTGTTTTTAAGACCCTTAAGGATTTGCTGGACATCTCTGGCACTGTGGTAGGGGTCTGGGAGACATTTTGGCATTTTATATCCTTCTCCTGCCAACACCACTGATGTCCTCCAGGGAAAAGGCTCCTCTGTCCTTTGTCCGCCTCCATTTCTAACCCCCTCTAACCTGACCATTTCCAGCTCTATCTCTGTTTTGCCTCGAAGAGGCAGGTGGTAAGCCAGTCTGTCTAGAGTCAAGGTCTCCGTGTGCAGAGGGAAGAGACTGGGGGCCGCACACCTGCAGGAACTCATTGGTCTTGGCCACCACTGGCTTTAGAGAAGTCACGCCTCATCATCTGAGAATGGATCCATTCCAGACAAGGCTGCATTGGCTGCAAGGGCTGCCTTGCCCTTGACTCCTGAGTGCAGACCAGAGGCCCTAGTGCTGAACCAACCGAGGAGGAAATGGGGACACAGGAGAGCCACTGTCAGATCTCAGAATCCCCTGGCAGCTTCGTAAGGGCTGGGCAGACCCATGTTTCTGGATGCAGTTCCTCACCTTTAATTCCATGCTGGTGGAACGTGGCCATATCCTTGACCTGGTTCTGCCTGGGTAAGTATGGGTGGGCCTTTTATCTGCCAGCTAGATTAGCCATGAGACAGCCAGGAGCAGTTCTCCCTTAACTCCCGTTGTACCCTGTAGCCTTACAGGTCGCTCAAGGACAGCCTGGAGCATGGATGGGGATGGTGGAATAGAGTGGGGAACCAGAATTTTAGTGCAGAATCTCTTCAGTTGAGGAGGTCACCAGAATGGTTAGAAGCCCAGGTCCTCTGAATGCGGCTGATCGTCTCAGAGAAGAGGCCATTGCCATTGCCATTGCCCCTGTCCTGCGGCTGAGGGCTGTGATGACTCTCCACATGGAGGTTGGAATAAGATGTCTTTTACTAGCCTCCACCAGTCCCTGCTTAGATCATCTTTAATTTGTTGTTGTTGTGTTTTTTTAACTGTCCTGGTCTTCAGTCTCTTCATCGATAAAGGTTTAGTCATAAATTGTTTAAAGATGAAATGAGGAAGTGTGTTGAAAGAGTGCTTAGCACATAGGGAGCTTCTCATTAAGTTAGCATTAATAATGCTAATTCCCCTCCAGGGATGTGTTAGAGAATTGAGTTTCCGTATCTTTAAAGAATTTGATTAACAAGACTCAGTCTTAACAAACTAAATAATGATAATGAAAAGAAGTGGGGTTGGGCAGTGTAGCTTAGTTGGTAGAGCCTTTGCCCGACATGCATGAAGCCCCAAGTTTAATCCGTAGCATTGCAAAAACGAGGTGTGGTGTGTACACTGTAATCCCAGCACTCCAGAGGACCAGAAGGACAAAGTCATCCTCAGCTGCATACAGTGAGTTTGAGGCCAACTGGGGCTGAATGAGATCCTGTCTCAGAAGAAAAAGCTAAGAATTCTTGTGTTTGCCGAGTGAGCACATACCAACATCTCTTTCCCTGGCTCTTTTGCTTTCTAGCTCCATCTTGTCTCATTTTTCTTCTCATTCTTCCTTTCCACTTTCGTTATTCTGGAGCAGTGGTTCTCAGCCTTCCTACCGCTGTGACCCTTTAATACAGTTCCTCGCCTTGTTTCATTGCTACTTTATAACTGTAATTTTGCTACTGTTGTGAATTGTAATATAAATATCTGACGTGGGTTTTCTGATATGTGACCTCTGTGAAAGGGTCATTTGACTCCCAAAAGGGTCACAACCCACAGGTTGAGAACCACGATTCTAGAACCTACTATGACTCTTTGCTTTACTTGTTCATGTTTTACAGTACAACTTGTTTTGTAAAGCCTGTTCCATGCCCGTCATTTTCTGCTTGCGGTGAGTTCTGCCTCCACGAGTCTAAATTCTCTAATCAAGGGTTCCCCTTCTGTCTGGCAGGGTCCCTGTTACTTCTTGAGATGAGAATTTCCCACAATCCCTTCCCACCTTAGATTTTTCTCTACTTTTCATTCTTTTGGGCTTCTAACTTCCATGACAAATGGATCAGTGTGTCTAGAATTACCCAGTGTGATTTATGATGAAGGAAGAAGCGCAGAAATCAAGGTGTGTGGCTGAGGTCTAGGGGAAAAGAACCTAACCATGTCAAAGGAGTTAGGGGTATGGTGGCGGAGACAGACTCAGTGAGGGAGACAGAGTAGGTGCTGCTGGCGACCTGGGGCGGTGGAAGGAAAACCAGATTCTGGACAAGCAAAGGAGTTCAGGAGTCAGTGGCGACGGGTCTCTTTAGAAGAGGGGAACATTGACGGTTTATTTGTATGTTGTTAGAAGAGGGAGATTACAGAGGGAATCATAGTAGGGACAAAATTCTGGGGGAAAAGTTGGGATCCACTGCTGGGAGGGAGGGGCTTTGGGTAGCATTCCTAACAATGGGGGGGGCAATAGAAGAGTGCAGGGGTAAGGAGCTGGGCAGATGTAGCACAGAAACGAGGGGCTGGTCTCTTTGCCTATAGAGTTTCCAAGTGAATGGACATGAGAAAAACGGAGAGACACGAAGGGATCATCTGACCAGGGAAGCAAGGGGCAGAGCTGAGATGCAGTCACGATGTGAACAGAGACTGGCCAGCAGCTGGCTGGTAAATTGCTTAGTACAAGTGCAGGGTAGATGGAATGCCGGCTTTAACCACAGCAGTGGTAAGAGAGGAAGGTGGGCTGATGTGTACGAGGGCGTGCCTTTGGGGATGAACATGGAATGTAAGATGGCCAGGCGACAGCAGTGCAGCGAGGGTTGGTATGTGGTGAGAGCTGTTCGAACAGTGGAGTACGGGTCCTGGAAGGACCGACGGTTAATTATGCCCATCTCACTGCCCTCAGAAGGCCAGGACCACACTGACTATCATGCTGCCCTCCCCTTGGTTTTTATATTTTTCATTTTATGCATATGGTTGTTTTGCCTGTATGTGTGTCTGTGCACTTGGTGTCTGTGAAGGTCAGAAGAGGGTGTCAGATCTATTGGAGCTGGAGTTAGAGATGGTTATGTGGTACCATGTGGGTGCTGGGAATCAAACTCACATCCTCTGGAAGAGGAGCCAGTGCTCTTAACCACTGAGTCATCTCCCCATTTTGTCCCTTCTGATTTTGACTCAGGTATAGTCCTCCTAAAAGAGCTGAGTAAACACTCAAATAGAAAATGGCAGGGCTGGAGAAACGGCTGCTTTTCCATAGGACCCAGGTTCAATTCCCAGCACCCAAGTGGCAGCTCACACCTGCCTGTAACTCCAGCTCTAGGGGATCCAACTCCCTCACAGAGACATATATGCAGGCAAAATATCAATGTACAGAAAATAACAATAAATGGAAAAAGAGAAAATGTCAAGAATCAATGCTTATTCTGGGTCTATTTAATTCAGCCATTGTTTCATTAGGTTGCCAGGACAGTCTATGCTCCTCAATGACACACAGGGAACCACATATTAAATCTGTGGTTCGCCTTTCCTACTCCTGTCTCATTGCCTCCACAAATGCTAGGTTGAGCATTTGAATTTGTCTCTGCTGATTCTGAGTGTCTTGTCATCTAAAAGGCCTTCTCTTGGGGGACAGGGCGTGGATGGATGGTGCTAGCCTGAAGCTGCTCCTAGGAAACCCAGGTCTCCTGTTTGTGCGCAAGCCTCAGGTCTCGGGCTTTCCGGAAGACAACCTGTGCCTGAATGGTGGCCAGTGTGTGTTGGCGTGATTTTGCATCAATCACGGCCTTGCCTGAAATCCTTAGGAGTGTGTCGAGAGTGGGTTGGGAGGTGGAGAGAAACACAGACTTTCTGGGAATGGGACTACAAGTTTGATGGTGCTGACACAAAGCAGAGGAGCAATGAACCTCGTCTAGTTTAACAAAGCAGCCGCGTACACCTTTTGCCTTGTTCCTCACAATCGAAGGAACGTGTGGGCAGGAAACACTTAGAACCCAAGGAGGACTCAGGGTTAGAGTGGTGACCATCACAGCACAGTCTGCTGATCAGCTCCAAGTGTGATCAGAAGGCCACTGCATGCGTTTCCACAGGACACTAACTGATACGCAGAGCTGGAGCTGGTAGACTCGAAGCATGGGGCCAGGGTAGCTGATGATTTAAACTACCCCTGCTGGTGACTGCTGTGCGCTCTGGCATCTGGGAGGCACTGGGGGGGGGCAGGAAAGCTTTCTGGGGGTTGTGGATGTGGGAAGACAAACGACTGACATTTCCACTCTGAGATTCTTGTCCTCCAAATGAGAAACCCCCGAGACAAAGAGAGGGAAAGAGAAGTATCGAGGACGTGCGTGCAAAGGTAGAGCTCGGAGAAGGCTCTTAAGCAGATTGAGAGAGGCAGTGAGGTGTGAGCATCCTGGTTCAGAGCCCAGACAGGAGATCCACACTGCAGTCAGCTCACACTGGGCCTTATCTTCAAAGCAACGTTCATCTTCTCTTACGGATTCCAGGTGGGAGTTCCTGCCTTTGATAGTGGCCATGGCCTTCTATAGAAGTCACACAGTCTCCTGACGCCGTTCTTTAAGGCAGCATGCTTCAGGTTCTGGGTGCTCCCGTGCTGTTTAGAGACAGGCTGTTCCATTAGCATCATCTCCCTCCTCCCGGCACTGGCTTTCCTGCAGAGAAGGCTTCCAGACACGGGGTCACTGACACTGGGCTTGAAGGATGGATAGAAATCCCTGAACCTCAAAGACAGTGCAAGTGACATTTTGTTTATTCTGCTATTCATAGGTGTATCGATAGGTCCACTCATCTGATGCAAAATCTTCTGTGGTTAATGAGTCAGATTAGAAGAGATGGAGACTGGGGGGGGGGGGTAACCCAGGAGGGAGAGCAAGTGTGGGCAGCCCATTTCAACACACTCTGCCTTTGGAGCTCTTGCTAGCCTGTGGCACTGCAGGCCTGATCTAGTAGCTCTGGTGTGCATTAGGAACATGTTCCTAAGTGACACGCATGCTGATGACACGTGGAGCATACTTTGCATATCTGAGTATAGACAACTGGTTGACAGCTTCGGCTGTGAATCTGGGGGGAGGGGAGGATAGCGTCTTCGCGTGCAGAAGGGAAAGTGCAAAAGGAGTGGGATTTGCGCGCTTGGCTTTTGAGGGGGACAAGTAATGAATGTTTTTCTGTGTTCCCATTGGTTAGGGCCATTGGGAATCGGTAATAGGAAAGACATGGATCTATAGAGGGCAGCATTAGCCCCTAGCAAGGAGGATTGAAGAACACACTCAGGCAATGAGAGACAGAGGCCTTACTTAGGGGGATTGGTAGAGACCTCTTGGCTGGTGGCATGGTGAAAATTAACGGACATTTGAAAAATCTCCCTTTTAAAAGGGTGTTGGAGAGTTCCTGTAGATACAGAACTATGCGATTGTAGGAAGAGTGTTGGTGAGAGGCTGACTATAAAACAAAACCATTTGGTTTGTGGCTTTGGCTGGGGACACTGACTCACAGACCGGAAAGCAGGAGTTGTGTATTTGACCTGCGACCTGCTTAAGGTTTGACTCCTTAATTCTCATACCAGAAGTTTTAACCTGTCAAGCCCAATAGCCTGTAGCTCAGAGGTATCCAGTGGGTTTTTTTTTCTTGTGTATAATTCCACAGGGGATAGATGCTTGGAATATTGTTTTAAGAAGAATCCTAAGTTCTTATCCATGTGGATTGGAAGAGCGTGCCAGATTGATTAGTAATGTCTGCCATGAATATTGGATAGAAAGGGTGGTACACGCACCCGCTGTCTAGCCCTCCCTGAAAGCAAGTCAGATGATGCATTCCAAATCCTCTCCCAGCTATGCCTCAGGTGGACCAGAGCCATTTCAGAGAGGGTTGCTGCTTCCATTTCTCTGATTATGGGATGGAATTGATCACTCATCCAGAAGGGCTTTGTGCATCTTGCAACAGTCGCGAGGCTCTTGCCTACATTTCCAGAGGACCGGGGAAGGCATTCCTCATGCATTCCTCTAATATCGATGGGTGTTTCTATAGTGAGCAGCCTGAGTAGACAGCGTGGCTCAGGGCATCATTTCTATTAAATCTAAAGACAGATGCTGGGAACTGGAAATAGCCATTGATTTGCTTTCTCCTGTGCTATCCCAACTCTCTAATTTCTCCAGAGGGGGAAAAAATAAAGCCATATAAGAGTCAACTCCTTCCGCTTTCAGCGTAAACAGCAAGATCAATTCTCATTCATGAATTTGTTGGATAAATATTTGTTAGACTGTCAGGAAAATTCACATCCATCACAGGTGAAATTTGATCGGTAGAAAGTGATCTGTTTGTTGGACCAAACATAGACCAAACATAGGGACCAAAGATAGAGAGTGAATGAGGGCTGGATGCAAGCACTGGGCTAAAGTAAAGCCAGATGGTACTAGGTTTGGTGCTGTAACCTCAAGGACGTTTCTCCTTCAAGCAATGTTACCTTGGTGTGGTTTTGTTTTCTTCATGTTGAGGACATTGAAAGACATCGGGGACCTCAGGGTCTCAAGAAGTCTTGACCAAGGTGCAGTCTGATGGCTGCAAAGGCGCCTGCAGGGGTTGGGGAGGAAGGAGAGGGCTCTTTCTTGTCTGCGCTTTTGTTCTTTGCTGAGGTGAGTGAGGAATATTCTTGTCCTTTCTCAGCTGACAGTGCAGTGGAGGTGTCTGATGTGAAATCAGCCTGGGATGCCAAGCGTCCTTTTGTGCTCCTTTCAGTGCCTTTACGGCTGAGCTGGTGATGGGCAGTCACTCGGGGGGATCTTAGGGAGGGCCCGGACAACCGGCTGTACACGGAAATTGCTAGCCCAGCAAGATCTATCTGGTGGGGCTGTGAGGTAGAGGGGAGGCCTGATGCCTCCCATGGCTATGACTGTCTGAGGGGTTGTAATCAGTGAGGGCAGGGTACTTCAGTTCCCAGGAGCCGAAGCCCAGTAATGCCACCACAGGCTGCTGACCTATTTCCTGCAGCCCCCAGGGCCTCTGTGTGGGCTGGACTGGCTCCTTCCTGGGCAACTGTTCCCTAGGGCTCTCTAAGATTAGTCACTGCCAGGTGGTGAGGACTTGAAACCCTGCTTCCTGGGGACTTCATCAGAGGCATGGAGCCTTTGGGGACAATACACTCCAGTGCAGTACAAATAGAAGAATTGAGGCAGACAGGTTTTCCAGACTTACTGTATGAGAAAGGGGAGAACGTTACTATATTTAACAGCTTCAAATAAGGAGCTGAAGGAAGTGGGGCCACTCCATGTGGGTTGGCCATTTTGAAACAAGCAGCCATGGATGACCAGAGACTTGAATGTGAGGAGTTAGGTTATTTCCGCTCCACTGTTTCCTGGCTGCCTCAGCCACTCTGAGCCTCGGTTTCTCCTTTTGTAAATCAGGACCTCTGTCTTGCTCACCTGCCAGGATGACTGTGGAAAATGAAATGACCCCAGTGAATATTGCTGGGAATGGTGGGAGAAAGATCATTAAGATAGTGACCCAAAGCAGGTGTGGCAGTGTACGCTTTTAATCCCAGCACTCAGGATGTAGCGGTAGGCAGAGTTCTGTGAATTCAAGGCCAGCCTGGTCTACACAACAAGACCTCATCTTCAAGTGAAAGAAGATATCCACAAGCCTATCCACGGGTGCTTGAAATCCCATAGGCAGTGGATGCTTGCTGGGTATATACCAGTTCAACCTGGCTTCCAGGAAGCCCTTGGCTTTTTCACATTGAGGACTTGTTTCCGGACTGTAACAAGAAACTTCTTGGAGGTGAGAGGCTCAGACAGGTACATGGAGTGTTGAACAGGTGAGAGTGTGAAGGATATCCCACATCCAGAGGGAGACCAGAATCAAGGATAGCACCAAAGGCTAATGATGGTGGTGGAGTGGGTTTCTGTGAAGTCATGTCATGGTTGAGTCCAGGAAACCAATGGCAGATCCAGTCAGCTTGTTGGAGATTGCGACGGGTTCTACCCGCTCACTTCTTCTACTCATCTTTGTGCGGTCACTTAGATCAGCTAGGTTCCCACTCTTTTTTTTTAAGGTTTTATTTTATGTGTATGAGGGTTTTGCTTTCATGTATGTATGTGAACCATGCATGGGCCTGGTGTCCACTGAGGTCAGAAGAGGTCATTAAACCCCCTGGGACTGGAGTTACAAGTTGTTGTGAGCCACCATGTAGGGTGCAGAGAATGAACCCAGGTCATTTACAAAAACAGCAACGACTCTTCAACCCTGAGCCATCTGTCCAGCCACCACCATTGGTTTTTATAAGATGCTCTATTTAAAAAGAAAAAAAGCCCCTCATAGAGGGGAGAGAATAATATAAACTCCCAACTCTTACTTCTTCCCTTTGTGTCCAGCACAGTGCTAGGCTTCACTGGGGTAGGGGAAAGGGGAAGTTGTGTTAAATGTCTGATTTTCTTTTCTTTTTTAAAGGTTTGTTTATTTTTGAATCTCTCTCTCTCTCTTTCTGTGTGTGTGTGTGTGAGAGAGGGAGAGAGAGAGAGAGCCCATGAGGGAGGGAGGGAGAAAGAGAGAGAGAGAGAGAGAGAGAGAGAGAGAGAGAGAGAGAGAGAGAAAGTCCACGAGGACCAGAGGTGTTGGACCCCCTGGAGCAGGAGTTGGGTGCTGGGACTGAACCTGTGCTCTCTTCAAGAGCAGTGCACACTCTTAGGCACTGAGTCATCTCCCCAGGCTCCAAATATCTTGTTTTCTAACCTTCCAACAAGACCTCTTGATGTATTAGTTTGCTCTATATTAGTTAACTCTTGCTGCAAAACAAAGTACTCCTGACCCAGCAACTTCAAACTTCATTCATCTCAGTGTTTGCGGGGCAGAGATGTTGGATGGTTTCACTGTGTAGCTGTTCTGTCATAGGGTGTCTCCTGGGCTGCAGCCATTCCAGCGCTGCTGGGGCTTGAGGAGCCACTTCTAAGCTAACCCTGGTGTGTTGGTTGCCCATAGTTCCTCATGGGTGCTAGACTGAACCTTGACAATGAATGGAGGTAGATGAAAGATTCATGGGTGTTTTTAAAGCTCCCTGTGTCCACCAACACTGCTCCTTGATCATCATTCATCCTCGCCTCCTGGCTTTGGTCCTCCTAGAGAACTTGCATGGCTTTCACTAGGGAGACTCTGGAGCTATGTGAGAAGTTATTACTTGTATGAGCGTCAGCTTTGCTAGCGAAGCTCAGACACCTAACCCTGAAGGACCTCCTCCAAGATCAGAAGGAAAGAGTGTATCCACTGGGACTCGACTCATCCTCTGGGAAGAACAGAAACAGGCTGGCAGGGGACCACCGCCTTGGCTCTGGGACTTACATCCAAAAATGACCTTGTTACTCAAAGATTGAGCTGGATGATATTTCTAAAGACTGTGTCACATGACACAAGCGTAAGCGTGATGGGCCAAGCCCATGACAGATGTGGGAGACTGTGGCATGTGAATTCTTCCCCTGACAGTGTTGAAGTCATCTAGACAGCCCAGGGGGCATGAGAGCATGCCACCATAGGATGCTGCGTCTCCTAGACTACCTGTCCCCTTCAGGTCTTGTCTAACCTCATTGCTCACTTGATTGTGGTACTCTATCTTCCCTTCCTTGGATGCCCATCATGTATCTTTCTTTAGGTTCCATTTCTCACCACACTAGATCCATTTTTTTTTTCTCAGTGGGTTCTGCTCTTGGCACTTTTTAATGACTTAACCTCCAACTGTTTCCCACTTCCCACTCCGATTAGTTTTTTTCAAATTTTTGCCCTGTGGTCGCCCTCTGATCATCTCACCACGTTCCAAAGCCTCTTCTGTCACCCCGATTTTGGGGCTTCTAAATTTGCATGCCCAGTCTGGTCTTCTTGCCTGAATGCAGAACCATATTCTTTCATGGATCCTAAGATGTTTCCACTGAATGCCCCAGGAATGCAATGTGTATAAATGAAGCCCATTATTATGCACCCGTGTGTCAGTTCACAGCAGAGGGGGTTGCTCTGAAAAGTGCATCACTGGGTGATTTTATGGTTATGAAAATGTACTGGTGCCAAACTAACTGAGATGACTATAATGTCTCTGGGCCGTGTACTCTAGCAAGACCAGCATGGATCCATCTTTGACCGAAATGCCATGGGGTAGTGCACAGCTACATTCTGCATGCCTTTCATCTCTAGCTCAGCTAAAGAGCTGTTTTCTACTCTGTGGCCCAACTTAGAAATCTTAGTGACATTTTCGACTTCTCCATTTTTTTCTTACTCATGTGTCCAGGTGGACTTTATGTTCAGTTGACCAATACTGCCTTTCAAATTCTTTCAGCTTTACCTTTATTCCAAGTATTGACAAGCCTTTCTTTCACTTAGGACCCTGCTAGAATAGCATCTCAGAAAAAGATAATTTGTTTTTTGTCTGTTATTGTGCCCAGAACATTGTGTGTGCTCAACATTCATTGACTGTTTGGGCCCTGCAAGCAGCCACCTTGCTCAGTGACCTTCACTGTTTTTACTCTCTGCTTTTCCACTAGAGTCACCCCTTGAAAGCAGGGTGACAGGCACATTAGTCCATTACTCACAGAGTCATGTCGTGGTCCTGATGCCCGCGGTAGAACCCTTCCCTCATCTTTGTGTGGCTTTCCGTCTATCTTCTGTTGATTTTCCCTCCCTGTTTCTTTCCTTGGCTATCAGCTTTGGCTGAATGGACTTTGTTCCTAATGTTTTCTGCTATTTCATTTTCCTTGTACAGTTCATTCCTTCTTTTTTATTTCACTTAGGCAACTCCTACCTATCCATCCAGACCCAGCTCAAATGATACCCACTCTTTCTGGCTCTCCCCAAGTCTCCACAACACGATTTACTGCTTCCCCGCCTCAGGAGTTTGATTCCTTTCTGTATTACAAGGCCTAACCATGATGTACTGTAGTCATTTTAAAAAGTGTCTCTTTCTCTAGAATAGTTAGTTACTTGTCACTACATAACAAGTTATTCTAAAACAGAGCAGCTTAAAATAAAGTCTTATGATCTTACAGTTTCTGTGGTCAAGAACCTAGGTGTGCTTCAGCTGGGTATCTCAGGTCCGAGTTCCATCCTGAGGTCACAGTCAAGTTGTCAGGCAGGGCTGTGATCTTATCCGAAGGCTCGGTTGGGAGAGGATCTCGTCTAAGCTTACCTACACAGCTTTGGCTCTCAGACCCTTCAGCTCCTCTCAAGATGCTGTTGTATGGAGCCTATAAGTTTTTCTTCATTGCCATGTGGAGCTCACCACAGGGCACCTCTCTACATAGAAGTTATCTTCCTTAGAGTAAGAAAGCACAGGAGGTGGAGAAACCTGTGTATTATCAGGCAATGTTAGAAGTAATAGCAACCGCCAGTGTCATCGTCTACTTGATAGATGTCCGTTATAAAGTCCAGTCCGTATGGAAAGAGCGAGAGAATGACACCAGACTGTGGACACGGGGGTGAGACTGCCTGGTAGAATACTTGAGGCTACCTTTCACACCTGCTAAATCGAGCTTTCCACGACAGGATTTATGTCTCATTTAAAACTTGAACCCCAAGTACAGTTCCTGTCCCAGAGAAGATGCTCACTGGATTTGGTCAAATGAAACTGGAGTTATTTTCTCCCTCTGAGACTCTGATCACAATGAAATAAATTACAAAGTAAGAACCCTAAAATTAGGTCACGGTTACTTAAAAATGTAGAATGAAATATTGAAACTAATACTAACCATCCTCTATTCCTAGGCCTTTTCTGTGATCCTCTCTCAGTCTTTCCACAAGATGCAAAGCAAGCGAACATCCATTTCCCTTTTGACCTGGTACAATCCTATGAAATATCTTTGAGAGAAAAGCGGAAATACTATCCAGAGTCCTCGGATGGCTCAAGAACTTAAACCACTCATGAATTCATCTTCTACTTCCTGGACAGTCCTGATTAAAGGATCACAGGCAATCAAGAGTTGACTAATCATTCTCTCCCATCAGTGACCCATTAATTACAGATATCAGCCCTCCTGGGTTGACTCAGGGCAGCGGGAAGCAAAGCAATTAATTTCTTCTTTGGGCTCACATTCCTAGGAAATCCCAGAGTCTTCAGCCAGGCCTATGGCTGGATGTGGCCCCTGCTATCTAGAGAGGCCTAATATGTGTAACCAATATCAAAGACTTGCATCTGAGATTGACGGTAGGCTCTGGGTGACAATTCAGGGTGGCTTCCACACACCGTTGGGTTCACACATCATCCTGGCCCCAAGCTTACAATTCTGGTGATGAATTTCAAAGAATCAGCCGAGTCAACTTCTATTGACACCACCACTCTCTCTCTCCCTGGCTGGCAATGTCTTCCTGTTCTCATACACAACTACCTCAACCCAGATCTAAAACTCCCTATAGAGGGAGCCTTGCCCAAGACTTTTGTCTGCCTACAGAACCCAGAGAGCTCAAATTGCAGAAGTGATTGCTGGGAAATGCTTTAGATTTAGTGTAGTTGGACTTTCCTTTGGACCACCAGCTCACAAATAACGACTTATTACTAATTATGAAAGCTTCGTCTTGGGCTTGTTTTATACTAGCTCTTATAACGTAACTTAACCTATTTCTATTAATCTATGTTCTGTCATGTACCACTCACCTTGCGTCTTCCACGTCTACTGGCATCTCTCGTGTGCTTAGGTTCATCTCCTACTCCTTCTCTCTCTCTGCCCGGAAGTCCCGCCTATACCTCCTGCCTAGCTATTGGCTGTTCAGCTTTTTCTTACACTAATTACAGTAATATATTTTCACACAGTGTACAAATATCCACAACATTCTAGAGATTTTTTTTTTTTAATTTTTAGGACTTTTTGTCATGGCTGTATTTGGTATTGGGCTAAGACTGGGCTTTATCAGCATGAATTCTAGTAGCACTGATTGGCTTTTTAAATTTCTTCTTGTCACTTTGTGTTTTATCCAGAAAACTCTAGAAGGCTTGTTCTATTTCTTTTTCTTCTTTCCCAAACAGGGAATTTGGGATCAATAGTTACCATGCATGGGTAGCATAAAAGGAGCCATGGAATCATGGTCCACATAATACAGTCTTATAAGTTAATATAGCAGAAACATAATGCCCAAAGAAGCAAAGTGACTTGTCTAAAAGACGTGGCTGCTGCTACATAACTGAAACTGTGACAGTTGTTACATGAGCCAGGATCTTGTGTTATCTCACTGTTATGTCCCTAGTACCCAAGCGTGCTGTCACAAATATTTATCCAACAAAAGCTATCAAAAGAATAAACAAACAGGTGTCTTTGGCCCTCAGTTATCATGTAGGACTAATTAGGAGCAGTGGGGTCCTTCCTGCACCTGGGCACTTTTCAAGTGCTGTGCCTTGGCCCCAGATTGGACCAGTCAAGTAAGTCACATAGATCTAGGTCAAGGCTTTCCCATCCCATCATTCCACTCTAGGGGGACCAACCACAGTGCCTTTGGATTTATAGATGGGTATAAAGCCATTTCTGGGCTACTCTATCTTGAACCATATGTGACCATGAAAACAGGGAGTTTCTCAGGACATTTGCTAATGACTTCATAAGCTATTAGCTGCTGAACCCATCAGAGGCACCTCGATGCTATTGCGTGAACTTGCTAGGTGTGGTATTTATAGTAACAATTGGTGTAACAAACCCTCTGGCTTCTGTGTCATGTGATGCCTGGGTGCCGTAGAGCTTGCCAGCTTGAGGGCGAGGATTAGCTGACCTCCAAGATGAGCTGAAGTAGCTGCACAGTGAGGTGTTTTGCCTGAGCAAAAGGCAGCCCCAGCTCACACCATCATTTATTTTTAATGCAGTTTTGTTTGTTTGGTCTTTGTCCTTTCCACTCTCTTTCTCTTCTTTGTCTTCTTTGAAGTACATGAAAAATGGTAAAGAGAAAAGGAGCCATTCAGATGCCTCTAGAGTGCCCTTCCGTGGCTGTCATCAATTCGCAGGTGTCTCAAGCAGTAGACGTAACATCTGGGCATGCAGAGGTTGAGCCTGTGGACCACTACAAAAGATCAACAGAGCAGGCCTTGTGAAATAATCTGTGAGCAGGAAGTATTTGTGGATATACCTGTGGTAATAGATGTGCAAAAATGTTGGGCTCTTTGAACTGTTTTTAAAAATATTTATTCTTTGTCAATTTCCTACACTGTGTTTTGATAATATCTACTCCCAGCTCTCTTCTTCCAGTCTGCCAGGCCCTCAGCGTGTGCAGTTAAAAAATAATCCCACATGTGCTATCTACACGTGCATGCTCAACCTACTGGTGGCCAAACCCTGAATAAAAATGACTCCCCATCTCCTGGCACCACACACACACACACACACACACACACACACACACACACACACACACACACACACACGGGCTGGTATGTGTGTGTGTGGTGCTGGAGGATTGAAGCCAGGCCCTAACACATGTTAGGTAAGCACCTTTATCTCTGAGCTATGTCCCAGCTCTATGAGAGTTTGGAGTCTTGATTGCACGGAAGTGGTTTCACCTCTTTACAGATTAAAAAGAGACTCAGAGCCCCCCTCCCTCCATCTGGTAGACTGGGTGTCAAAGTGGAGAAACAAAGGGAGGCTGGGAGGGATTGAGGCAGGAAGAGAGAATATGAGAATGAATGGATTTGATTAAATGAGTTTTGTTCCCAAGCCAATCAATTGCATTTTTACTTTTGTTTGTTTGTTTTTTCAAGACAGGGTTTCTTTGTAGCTTTGGTGCCTGTTCTGGAACTAGCCTTGTAGACCAGGCTGGCCTTAAACTCACAGAGATCCGTCTTCCTCTGCCTCACAAGTGCTGGGATTAAAGGTGTGCACCATCACCACCTGGCCTAGATTTTTTTCTCAGTTGACTTAGTTTTTTTTATTCAGATTTGATTATTATTTAAATATTTTTTTCACTAAAAGTTGTATATATTTTGGCGACACAGGTGAGCAGAAGAGCTGACACTTTCTCTGCCCCCAATCTCTGCCATGTAGTGCAAGCGTGACAGAAAGATTCTCCCTGTCCCCTTACCCCTTGCTACCTGTGGCAGGTAGGATAGTTGGCCTGAGGGCACAAGACCAGGAGACCTGGCCCTGCACCTCACCAGCTGCAGTACTCAGGAGTGCACGCCCTGCACCTTACCAGCTGCAGTACTCAGGAGAGCAGGCCCTGCACCTCACCAACTGCAGTACTCAGGAGAGCAGGCCCTGCACCTCACCAACTGCAGTACTTAGGTACTCAGGAG
>NC_022009.1:21026183-21030195 GCF_000317375.1 Microtus ochrogaster | reverse complement strand
CTGCACCTCACTAGCTGCAGTACTCAGGAGAGCAGTCCCTGCACCTCACCAGCTGCAGTACTCAGGTACTCAGGAGAGCAGGCCCTGCACCTCACCAACTGCAGTACTCAGGTACTCAGGAGAGCAGGCCCTGCACCAGGCCCTGTACCTTGGCTGGGCAAACCAGTAGAACTGTCTCTGGAGGTATGGTTGCAGGTGAGCCGCCTTGAGGGCATGAGAGCAGAAGTGACCCTACCATCTTGCTGCCTGCTGCACTGGGTGAGGGGCAGTGCTGGAGAGCTTGCCCGGTGGTGAGGATGAGGGAAAGCTGGAAGGCTGACCCACCCAGCTACCATCCATGCCCAGAATCAGGGCTATGAACTGGCCCACCCCAACATCCACATCATCTACAAACTGCTGGAGCATGTGAAGGGGCTGGACCTGCAGATCCAAAGCAGCAGGATCTTCATTACACTAGGCAACAACAGGATATCCAAGAGGAGACCCAGCAAGAGCCTAGTATTGATAGTGTAGCAGAAGCCAGAGATGTCGAACCAGACCAATGGCTCATTGCAATGAACACTTACAAGATGAAAAGACAACAGGTCTGACTCACTGGACCACACTACAGCTTCTATGCTGAGACTTTTGTTTGTTTTTGTTTTTCTTTAAAATTTTATTTTTTTGGCGTGGAGGGGGGGAGGTTGCAAGGGCAGAGGGCAGATATGAAGGGATGGGGAAATGAAATGGATCGGAATACATGATGAAAAATCCACAAAGAATCAATAAAAATGTTTAAAACACAAAAGAGACTGTATATATCTTCAATATGTAAATATTATAGTTTTTGTGTATATGAAAATATGCACTTTAAAAATTTTGAGCCAATTTTGGGTGTGTATCTTCAGGTGTGTGTGTGTGTGAGTGCATTTGTGTGTGTGTGTGTGTGTGTATATTCAGGTGTATTTGGGTGTCTGAGCACAACATATACAGGCCATATGCCAACACTGGCTGTCGTCTTTGGTTATTTTCCACCATTTTGGCTAGACGGACCAGTGAGCTCCAGGCTAATCATCCAGTTAACATCTGCCTGACCCTAAGGTTAGAGCCGTATACCACCTTTTCTGGATTTGTACTTATTCTAGAGGGGTGCAGGGGATTGAACTCAGGTCCTCATACTTGCTCAGCAAGCACTTTACCAGCAAGGCCATCTCCCCAGCCTCCAGATTATTTTCTCATGAGTGCACATGGAGTCTTGCCTTTGGTGCTGTTTCAATTTAGAAGTGATGCTATCTATGCATTTCATATAGTTTCTGTGAGCTAAACAGCAAAGCAAGGAACATGGTTTGAGTTTTACATGTCTTTTTATGAGAACCTTGAATATTCAGCTTCCCTTTTTCTGAGAAATTAGTTTTTTAAAAACTCAACATTGACAAATAAAGTAATAAAACACAATTACATCTTTATAACTTCACAATGAATACATAATAGAACTCGCTAGCTTCACACTTCTTTGCATCTTTTTTATTTATGTTTTCGGCACAAACCTCGCAAGATAATCCTCCCCCTACTCGAGACCTTTAATTTAATTGGTGATGTGACTTAGCCAAGCCCAAATTAAATATTGGCAACAATGAAATAAAAAGTCTTTTAATAGGGATCACAGCACAATAAAAACCATCATAGTAGCTTGTGTATTTTTGCCCAGGGTTGGTTGAAAATGAACTGAATTTCACTTCATTGGATGTCTGCTGCATAACACAGACTGCTTAGAGATACATATTAGTTTCTAAGCCACAATCAGAATGTGGGCTTAATCAATGAGGTGTATTTAGGTGTCATTTTCCCTCAAAGGTTAGACATGTTCGGGTGTGGAGACAACTGTGTATAAGAATATAAGCAGGGTGTGTGGATATGAAACAAATGCTGATTTTTGTATTGAGTTTTATGTGTGTGACTTCTGACCCATTGCTGTGTATTGACTATGCTTGTCATTCAGCACTCGTCACTCAGGACGTGTTCTGTGCAGACAGGAGATGTGTCCTTGGAGGGGGCAAGGCACTGGTCACTGCTTTCTGAGGTCCACCTTTGCTTTCCTATTGAGTTCAGTAGTAGACTGTGGTGTCCTGAACACCCTGTGCCTTCATCTTCACGGTCTGTCTTCCCTTGTCTGCAAAGTTTCCTCTTCTGTGTTGGTTTCCTTTCCCTTCCCATCTGCTGAAATAGCCCCGTGAAGTCAACCCCTATCATCGGAAAGCCTAGTTCAGGGGTCAGGGCTCCTGAGTAGGTGGTTGTAGGTGACATTTCCTGTTTGAGCTTCGAGGAAGGCTTGGGATTAGTTTGGGAACAATTGGTGCAAACAAGGAACACATCTTTACACCAAGTTCACTTTCAGATCTCAACTTTCAGCAAGGACTTGATTTTGAATGACGCTGTTGGAATGAATCATACACACTGCAGCATGTGTCCCCTGCCCCATTTTCTGTGCTGGAGACAATGCAGACTCTTGTAATTGCCTGGTGTGCATCCTATCATTGAGCTAAATACCCAATCAACACTTTCTAAATTTTTCAGCAATTGGAATCTTACAAATGTTCTTTTGACCAATTGTACCAAGAGGACCTGGAGTACATTTCCTCCCTTACCACCCTTCCTCCCTCTTCCTTCCTTTTCTTCTTCTTCTTCTTCTTCTTCTTCTTCTTCTTCTTCTTCTTCTTCTTCTTCTTCAAAATGGGGTTTGTCTGTGTAACAATGCTGGCTTGTCTTGGAACTCACCCTGTAGACCAGGCTGACCTCAAACTCACAGAGATCCTCCTGCCTCTGCCTCCTGAGTGCTGGGATTAAAGGCATGCACCACCACTGCCCAGCTGTCTAACTTTCAATATGTTGAGATAAATGACAATGTAAGTATTATTTGCTGTAAGAAAGATGGAGGGCTGGAGAGAGGGCTCAGTGGTTAAGAGAACTTACTGCTCTTGCAGAGAACTTGGGTTCAGTTCCCAGCACCCACTGGGTGACTCACAACTTCCTGTAACCTCAGGGTTTAGATGCCCTCTTATGGCCTCCAAGGGCATCATACACACATGATATTATGTGCATACACACACACACATATGCAGCACAACACTCATATGCATAAAATAAGAAATTTTTTAAAAATTTAGAAAGCTGGAGTAAGGGAGAAAAGCCCAAATTTCCAAGCGTGTACATTTAAAGATGGTGGCTGACTATACAAAGAGCAAACAGTGGTGTGTGGGGCTCAGTAAACTGTAACTGGGATGAGCTTCTCTTCAGCCCTTGGCTCGGAGAGACTGTGCCTGCTCCTCTCCCACTTCCATGAACTTGGAGCATTAATTCTGATCAAATCACAGTTCCAGAGTGAAGCCGTAGAAACAAGATTCCCCGCTTTCCTGGGAAACTTCCCCTTTTGTCCAACAGTGTGCACTCTTTCATCCTTTCTGTGCTAGATAAGAAGTCAGTTTGGAGTTTTACATGACAGCTGTTTTTTCTAGTTTTGGGAGAAAGTAGAAAGTTTGGTGGCCAACTTGGTATGACAGCAGAGGCACATAACTTAATTCTGGACTTAGTTTCAGGACCCATCTATAGAGTTACTAAAACATTTTGCACCTCTTCCTCCACAGTAGAGAAGCAGTAGGAACATTCCTGTCTCCCATTTTCTCTCTTGCTTGAATAGCACCTTGAGTTCTGAGTTGGGGGTGAGGCTGGTTTTAGTCTGGAGGCTGGAGGCATAGGGGCTCATGTCTCTTTGTTCATGTCAAAAATTTTGGAAAGCTGATGACCTTCTCAGAATAAAAACAGAGAAAGCCTTGTGATCCCTCCCCTAGAGGTTTCTAATAGACGATTCTAACACCCACTGGCCGCCATTCATTTGTCTAACTAAAGCAACCACCCCGAAATGTCTCTAGAACTCAGCACAGGGTTTGTGTGGAGGTTGTAGATGTGTCCAGTGTGTGGCCCACAGGACACATGCGCCCCAGGCCCAACACAAACAGCCACAACATATATATATATA
>NC_022009.1:21016139-21026083 GCF_000317375.1 Microtus ochrogaster | reverse complement strand
AGAGAGAGAGAGAGAGAGAGAGAGAGAGAGAGAGAGAGAGAGAAAGAGAGAGAGGACCTAGTGCAGACCCGTGCAGGCTCTGTGGTTGCTGTTCAGTCCCTTTGAGCCCCTGTGAGCCCTGCAGTTGATTCTGTGGGACCATGTTCTCCTGGTGTCATCGACCCCTCTGGCTCCCACAATCCTTCCCCTCTTTTGCAAGGTTCGTCTAGCAACTCAAGAGTGGATCTTGTAGACCACAATATCATGTTAACAATGCCAAAGACTGGAGCTGCCTACTGTAGGCGAACTCAGACACACGATAGACTGATAACTAGTATCTGCAGTGTTGTGGATATGTGAACCACAGAGGCCGCCCCAGCCTCGCCCAGGCAGATGCTCCAAGGCAGCTGCCAGCTGAGTTGCAGGCCATGGAATGTGCTGACCTTCCTTCCTCGGGAAGATGGCACCATGAGGAATGTTATTATTAGCAGGAGAGCATTTGTGCTGATCTGTCAACACTCCCTCATTCAGACTAAGACTGGGCACATTCAGGATGGTATGACCACGGACAATACCCCCTCATTCAGGGTCTTTATGGAACAATGACAAACCCGCAGTGTCACACAGCTGACACATTTCTGAAATCTCTTCTTTTGGTGATGGTCACGCCATACTTGCCCAATTTGCTTCTTGGCTCTCTGGCAATAGTTTCCTTTTCTGGTTCTTTCCTCCATTGGTTTTATTTTCCAGTCAGGGTCTCGTGTTTTCTAGCATGGCCTTGAACTCACCATCCTCTTGCTCTAGGCTCCCCAGTGCTTGGATTGATAGGCAAGTATTCCATCCCCAGATATCCTGCCTTTAAATAGACGATTCCTCAAAACTTACTCCTAGATTTAAAAAAAAAAAAATCCCTTCTCCCTTCTGCCCTTCTTTCTTCTCTTGTTTTCCTTTTTCTACTTTTATTGATTCTCATAGTTTCAATTACCACCTAGTTTGCGAAATCAATTTTAAGTTTTTGTTTTTGTTTTTAGGCAATGTCTCTGTGTAGCCTTGGCTTGCCTGGAGTTCAGAGAGATCCTCCTGTCACTGGGTTCTGAGTCCTGGGATTAAAGGCGTGCCACTATGCCCAGCCTTGTTTCTATTTCAAGTCCATACTTGTCTCTTGGACTCTCAGTGATGTGTTCCACAACCTGACCCAACCCGAGCGCTCAGAACAGAGCGGGTCCCCTTCTCCAGGGTCGCCACACATTCTTCCTAGGAGGTCCTCATCTCAGTAGCTTCACCACACCTTGCCTAATTCCTTCATCCAGTCACCCACTCTCCCACACTGCAATATTCAGATGGGTCCGTTCCTGTCACTTCCTTGTTTATTGTTTTCTCAGGTTTCCCCCTGAGCCCGATCCTCCTGTCTCTCTTCCATTGGCTGCACCAGCCTCTGAACCAATCCCAGCAAAAATTCTTGCATCTCCTCAAAGTCCTAGCAAAGCCTTTCCAGGCCTCTCTTCCTTCCCTGCTTCCTGCTGATGGACATTTTCATTTGTATATTCTTTTTTTTTTTTTTTTTGGTTTTTTGAGACAGGGTTTCTCTGTGGTTTTGGAGCCTGTCCTGGAACTAGCTCTTGTAGACCAGGCTGGTCTCGAACTCACAGAGATCCGCCTGCCTCTGCCTCCCGAGTGCTGGGATTAAAGGCGTGCGCCACCACCGCCAGGCTTATATTCTTGTTTTAAAAGATCTTGTCCTTTCTTTGAAGTAGTTCTAGGTTTGTATGAATTGACAGTGATCCCAGGTGCCTTTCCCCCAGGGGTGAGCATCTTAGATACCCACATACAATAGCAAAGCTACTGCAACCCTCGACCCTTTGTGGGTTTTGTTGCTTCATGTGCTCGTATACACAGCCATATTCGTGAATGTTTGATGTGTGCATCTGCATAGTTCTATGACTTCTTATCACATATGTAACCCCCAGGATCCAAAGCTGTGTCTCCAGCCTCAGGATCCTCTACACCTAAGAATGCTTCTTAAAAAACAGTCGTCTGCCTTCGGTTTGAAAGCCTTCACTGACTTTATAGGCCCAAATGCTTAAATGAGGGCTGTAAGTGCCTATTTAGTCTGGCTTCATTGTCTCCCGGGTGGCCTCTTGCCCCATCACTTTGCAAAGAAGCCTACACTCATGTTCACGGGTCTTTCTCTTCCTTCTGGTTTGCAAAGCTCCTGGCTGCTCAGAGCCTGCTCACTTTGGTCCCTTTACCTGGCATCTCCTCTCCTTCCCACCCAGTTAACTTTTGATCTGCCCAGTACTGACTTAAGCCCCTTTCCCTGGAGTGTTTCCTTGACCGCTCTGGCTAAGAGCTCTCATTGGTTTCCATTGCCAACTCTGCCTTTGCTCTATGGTGTTAGTTACATAATAGTGATTAAATAGTTGTGCAGGGGGTTTTAGTAATTTGAGGTCTCTTTGGAGGGCTTAAGAGTGTCTTGCTCATGGTGTATCTTTTCTGTCTAGCGTAACAGCCAGCTTAGCAGCTGCTAGTGAAACAGTTGCTGAGTTGGTGAGCTCTTCTTAGTGGAAATTGGCTTTTGACAGCTGGGGTATGGCCTGAGACCAGGGAACTGGACAAAATCATCTCGCCTAGGTGGGTGTACGTCCCATGATCTCGGCTCCATTCTTTCCAACAATGTCCTGTCAGAGAACCTGGCCACTTGTAGCCCACACTGCTGAGTCTACAGCTGAAAATGTCCCCACTATGCCCCTTCTGTTTTCACTCTAAGAGATTAGCATAGGAAACAGCTTGGCTAGGATCCTCCTCAGATCGCACTTTGGGATGTTTTCTGGGGCACTAGAGGGCTATTCGTGCAGGGTTTTAATTTAAGGCTTCTTTCTGGCCTCGTCTCTTTCCCCTGTCATCCTACCAGGTTATTTACCCCTACGCTAACACTCACAGAAACTTCAGAGTGGTTTATATCGGCGAGCCCCAAACCTGGTGGGTCCTGATGCTGACGGCCCAGCCAGTGTTTTACCCAAATGAGCAGAGTCCGATGGGCTCTCTGAAGATTCCAGAGGGAAACATGGGGTTCCTGCTGGGATGTGGCTCTGCTGGAGGCTAGGGACAGCACTTAGAAGTCTGTCTGTGAGCACACTTGGTCAGTGATGCTAACACTGATCAGTGCCCCCTGTTAATAGTATCCTTTAAAGAATAAAGGGGCAAACGTTCTGTGCAGTGGGAGCTCTGGAGAAGGATGGGGCCTGGGCTGGGCCAAGCTGCTGGTTCTTTCCAGCAGAAGCAGCAGCAGCGGGATTCGCTCGTCCAGGTCACAGCACTGGGAAACCTAGCAAGTTGTAGCTCCCAGTCATCTGTTCACTCTCGGCCTTGCTCTGTAGACTCAGTGGGGGCTCATGCAGTCCTGCTTGGCAGGTCAAGCTTCAGGGATTTCCTCAGGGCTGTGTGATCTATGGTAACAGCTTAAAAGTCCCTCTCCCTACCTGGCTATAGGTTTAGCTAACGAGGCACTTGTAGGATAGGCCTGGTCCTTTGCTGGGCTTGTCACTCCCTTGACTTACCCACCAGACCCCTTTCTTCTTATGTTCCTGTGACTGCTAAGCATTTGGGTTTTTGTTCATCTCCACTGTGGGCCTGGAAGGAACCACAAAAATACCATCCATCACCCCTAAGCCCTGTCCCCGAAAACCTTATGAGATTCCTGACCCTTCAGGCAATGTCAATAGGCGGTCCCAGCTCCAAGTAGTTCTGAGGAGTTTTTCTGTCCCAGCTTCATCTGGGCGTGGGGTGATGCTGATGTCCCCCCCCCCCCCGTCCCGGGCTGCCTTGGGCTGTTTAGTCCTCTCTGGTCACAGCTATCTACTCTACTTGTTACACTTCCGGGGGACATGGCTCTTGGGGTAAGAGGAACTGGTTGGTAATTAGTACGAAGGCGAATGCCCACTTCTCCGTTCGGCCTCCACCTGGCGTGACTGGAGGCGGTGGTGTAAGGACTGTGCATAGAGCCCCATTCAGGGTCCTGGTCTGTTTCCCAGCCTGTGCTTCCTCTGATTTCCTCTATGCTCCCTCCGAGGAGATGTATCTTGAATTAGTAGCGTTGGGGGTACAGGTCACACTCTTTTTTTCTTAATACTGTTGCCTCTGGCTTCTTCCAGGTCACCCAACTTGCCTGCAGTTCACTCTGAATATGACTGAGGCGGTCAAGACCTACAAGTGGCAGTGCATAGAATGCAAATCCTGCATCCTGTGCGGGACTTCGGAGAACGATGTGAGTTTGGGCGATTCTGTGGCAAGAAGAGGCAGAAGGGCTGGGAGCCCTCTGAGGGGTGGAAAGGAGACAGAGCTCCGCGCCCTGGGTTCCTGCGGAAAATGACTTTCTTTCTAGCCTCTACAACCTTTGGGACCCTTGCACTTTTGCCTTGGGTCCCTCATGCCTTCAGGGAAAGATGCCAGAGGTGGCCATCAGGGGATGTCTTCTTGGTCATTGTCCTTAGCAGCCTGGCTGCTTAGAGCCTCTACTCTCCAGAGTTTAGCAACTGTGGCGGTGGTCAGTGCTTCAGGTGGGATGCATGTGGCTGTTTTCCACCATAGTCTAGTGCATGATCTCAACTGGATGACATAGTAAACACAAGAAATGCAGAATACTCAACAACTATTTTTTTTTTTGTTATGGGCCATCTCAAACATGTACAAAGGCTGAGAGAATAATGATCTCATATACTCTGTCCCAGCTCCAACAATAGCCATTGTGTCCAATCTTATTTCATGAGTACTATTATCTTATCCTTTATGTATGTGTTGTATGTACCTGTTCATGTAGGTGTGTGTACATGTGTTCGTACATGTGGAGTTTGGAGTTCCATATCGGCTGTCTTCCTCCATCACTCCCTATCTTAATTTTTAAGACTGATAACTCACTGATCCAAAAACTCATCCGTTTGGCTAGCTTGGGTAGCCAATGGACCCCTTTTATCTCCAGACACTGCTCCCTTTACCCAAAGCTGGGGTATCACTTTTACACAGTGCTAGGGTCCTGGAATCAGGTCCTCATGTTTGTGCAGCAGACATCTTACCAACAGAGCCATCTTCCTAATCCCTACTTTTCAATCCTAGTCATCATATAATTTCATGGGTAAATATTTCACCTGCACCTTTAAAAGGACAATAGCTGCCTTTTAAGTGAAAATAACCAGCATTTTCCTGTAGCTTCAAGTAATGAACATTTCTACTCACTTAGCTGTCCCTTAAATGCATTGGCTGCAGTTGAGATCCAAATGACGTCTGTGCATTGCAACTAGTTAATCCAGCTTGAAGTTTCTTTTCCCATCTGCAAATAAGACATAGATGTTCCCCCCACCTTACGAATCAGCTGTTCAACGGAGCTCCCAAGCTTTCGTTTGCTTGAACACATCCTCATGGGGTTGACAGTCCCTCTGCCTTGATCCAGAGTCTCTCTGTCTCTTTCTTTGCCATCTTCCTCAGTTCTCTGTGTCTGTCTGTCTGTCTCTTTTCTAGAAGACTACCTAACAGACATCGCTACACACTTTTGATGGAGTCTGTCATCTTTGGTGTCTCTTTTTGTCATGGTACCTCTATTGATGGCATTGAGTAAGATCATCTCATTAGAGGCTGAAAACTAGGCATTTTCTTATTTGAATTTGGATTTCTTTTGTTTATTAACTGGGGTAATTCCATAGTAAGACACTTACCCATGGTGCCCTTTGGTACTGTATACAAAAGGCAGCCATATGTGCTTGCTTTTTTCCCTTATCAGTGTGTAAGATAATATGATAGTTAAGCTATCTATTCATGGGCTTGGGAGATGGCTCCATGGGTACGAGCAGGGACTGCTATTTCAGAGAACTCGAGTTCAGTTCCCAGCACCCACATCAGGTGACTTACCACTGCCAAGGCCAGCTCCATGGTAGCACTCTCTTCTGGGCTATGGGGACCTCCACTGACACATACACACCACCTGATCCTAGATGCACCTACATATGCATAATTAAAAATAAAACAAAGCTTAACAAAATATCATCTAGTTATGAAAATAAAAGACACTCAAGAAAACATGAATTATAAGATTGCTTCTAAACACAAGAAAATGTTTATATTTTCTAATTGAGCCCATATCATGTTTAATGAGAAAATAGTTGATATATTTCCACCAACATTAGGAACTTGGTGTGGGAAGGATGCTCCACATGCTGCTAGCATTCAGTGTTTTTGTAGATATACTAGTTAGTACCGTTTGACAAGAGAAATAGATTAGAGGCACAAGGACAGATGACAATACCAGTTGAGTATTGTTAATCCACAGAGGCCTGCAGAATCTAGAGCTTTACAAATACCACTATGATGCCACAGCTGGAAAATTCTACTGCACCAAAACTTTATCTCATGCATGAAATCATTAAAAAGTATAGCATAAGACCTCCTTTAGGATATGTGTATGAAGCCTATATGAAACACATGGATTTTGCCTTTCTTCTTGGATTTCAACTCAAAGATGCCTCATTATATACACATAAATTAGAGACACTTCTAGTTTCAAGTACTTCGAGTACAGGGTATTTAGCCTGTACTATGACACTATTTTCATGAGATGTGACAGTATGTCAGGAAACCATAGAGAATCAGTGATAGGGCTAACTTGAGTATGCAAAATGAAAACGAGGAGCTGGAGATTGGCTCAGTGGTTAAGCGTTTACACTGCTCTCGCAGAGGATCTGAGTTCTGTTCTGAGCATCTATTCCCAGGGCCTCGCTGCTGTCGTTGGACTCCAGCTCCAAAGGATCAGACACCTCTGGCCTCTGCCAGTAGCTGCACTCATGTGTACATACCCACATGTAGACAGAGAGACACACAATTAAAAATAGATCTTACAAAAGTAAAAACTAACCAATTAGTAAACATTGCTTTATTTACAGTACACCAAGAAGCCATATTTACAAATATGCTTAACAGAAGGTATGCAAAGTCTATATGAACAAAAAAAAATTATAATGCATTTGAAAACATAAAGGTCTGGTGGAACGGTGTCCTCTGCTATTGGAGAAAAAGACTTAACACTGCAGAGACGTCAGTTCAGCCCATGTTAATTTGCAAATGGACACCAGGAGCAATAACAGCATTAACAAGCCTCCTTTGTGGAGTTAGACAGGCTGATGCTTATGTTTCTGCAGAAGAAGTGGGTTTGGATAGCAGAGGAAGGACTGGGGTGGTATCTCTGTTGTAGAGCACTTTCTAGTCTGCCCAGATCCCTGGGTTCAGTCCTCAACACAGTAGAAACCAAGCAGAGTAGTGTATGCCTGTGATCCCAACATTTGGGGGATGGGGTGGGTAGAAGCAGGAGGATCAGACATTCAAGATCATCCCTGCCTACTTACTGAGTGAGCTTTGGGCCAACCTGGGCTACATAAAACCCAGGCTCAAAAAAGAAAATGGCCAAGGAAATTCTGATAAACTGTGCTGGAAACGGGAACTAGCAGACATTAGATCTTTCGGGGAGCCCCCAGAGTGGAATGGTTGTGGTAGTGATGTGTGAGCGGACAAATAGACCAGCTGGGAGAGAATAGAAAGCCCATGAATAGCCCCACCCACATACGGGATAGAGTATAGGATAAAGGTTGCATCTAAAATTACGGTGTAAAAGATAGACTTTTTAATGAATGACGCTGGGACAATAGGGGAGTCGTTTGGGAGAAGACAAAATTAGTTTCGTATCTCACACCCAGACATAAGAACAATCTCCAAATAGACAGGGAATTTAAATACCAAAACTAAGACCAGACCAGCGCCAGATTCCTCTTTCTCTTCAACTCCAGGAAAAGTTTTCCAGTTGATTCAAAATAGAGAAACAATAAAACGAAATATTGAAAAATTAGACTATGGAAATTTGCATAGTCAAAAACCATGAGTCAAAGGATGACTGACAAGCTGGGAGAACCTGTAGCAGGTGCAGGTGAAGTTCCAACGAACCCAGGATGTAAAGAACTCTGATAAATGAGAGATATACAGCCAGGAACTTGATAGACAAGGAGAAGCAGACATGAACGATGATTCGTAAACAATATAAAAATGACCTTTAAACATTGAAATAAATACTCAAACACCCACAATGAAAGAAACTCAAAGCAAAACCAAGATCCCGTTTCTTGCCTATCCGATGGGCAAAATTTTTTCAACTATAACAATATATGAAACTAGAGAAAAATTAGTTTTTATATCTAGTATTAGAGGTGATGCAAAGTGGCATGGTCCTTCTGGGGAGGGGGATTTGATGATCTCTAACAAAACTATGACACACTTAACTTTTGACTGAGCCACCCCATCTGTGGGAGTCTACACTGAAGGATACATCCTACTACAGAAGTATATGTCTGTGAGATGGTTTATTAATTAAAATATCAGAAATAACCTCAGTGTGCGTGCGTAGACAAATGATCAAATAGACATCGGCACAGCTGTGCAGCGAAGCTGTATAGAGCATGGGGAGGGTATCTGTGCATGGATGTGCAATAATTTCCATGATACGTGGACAAAACCAAAGTTGATCTTGCTCTCTGTTGATGGTAGGCTGCGTTTATTGGAAGGAAAGGGCTATATAAGGAACTACACATACATCTGTGCACTTATACAAAAGAATAAACAAGGAGGTAACGGGAGTGGGTATCTTCCGGAGTGGACAGAAATGGGGAGGAGAAATACAGTGATGTGGGAATGAGTGGGGATAAGGGAGGACCAGCATGACCTTGGGGATACTTGGAAAGCTTGAATCAAGAGTAAGTTTCAGAGACAGATACATACTTAATGCTAACCAGGAGGCTAGAGATGCTAAAATGGAGCAAACAGAAAGCAATGAATCTATCTATACAACAAGCAGATAGCAGAACCAGACTGAGGAGCTGGAGAAGAACCAGCCTAAGTAGTTTTGGAAAATGGTGTTTTGACTGTGTGGTGCAAGACTAAAGACAGACACAGCTGCATCACAAATGCTGTGCCCCAGCTAAGAAATTTATTTTTGTGGGTGTATGGATTAGTAATTCTGAAAGTGACTTTATATGTCTAAATGAATAGCTGAATATTATGATGGAGAGTCATAGTTCTACACGCCAGAGCAAGAATCACCATAAAAGAGGAGGGGAGGAGCCTGAATCCTGTGATTTTATATTGGAGTGTGCGTGCGTGTGTGTGTGTGTGTGTGTATAAACTCATGTTCAGTAAGCATATATGGTCATATAAGCATATATGAACGATACAGATATATAAATGTATATATATATACTATATATACAAACATTTATTTCTGAGACCTGTTGGCAAAGAAGACTATGTTAGTCAGCTTCTCATTACTACAGTAAAGTGCCAATTAATTTATAAAGAGGAAAGAATTACTTAACTCATAACTTTGGAGGTTATGAAAGTTTCAGTCCAAGATCAAGTGGCCCAGTACTTTGGGATTTTGGTGAGGATACTTAACAGGGAAAGTATGTAACAATAAAGTGCTCATATAACAAAACAGAGAGAGAGAGAGAGAGAGAGAGAGAGAGAGAGAGAGAGAGAGAGAGAGAGAGAATATGAATATAAAGACCAGGGTCCCACAGTCTTTTTCAAAGTATATCTTCAGTGATTTAAAGCCCTGTGATGAGACCCCACCTCCTAGAGGTCTCAAGCACTTCCCCAATACCATTGCCCTGGGTACCAAACTTATGTAAACCTTAGGGACCATTACTCATCTTCAAACCTAGCAAGGACCTAGAAGCACTGAGGACACCCAACACCCAGAGATTGGTTCTACACAGTATTCCCTAGTGAAAGGTGCTAAAGATTCTTACAGAAATGACTAGTGCCAGGCCAGGCGGTGGTGGTGCACACCTTTAATCCCAGCACTCGGGAGGCAGAGGCAGGCGGATCTCTGGGAGTTCGAGGCCAGCCTGGTCTACAAGAGCTAGTTCCGGGACAGGCAC
>NC_022009.1:20992066-21016039 GCF_000317375.1 Microtus ochrogaster | reverse complement strand
TTCGAGGCCAGCCTGGTCTACAAGAGCTAGTTCCGGGACAGGCACCAAAGCTACAGAGAAACCCTGTCTCGAAAAACCAAAAAAAGAAAGAAAGAAAGAAAGAAAGAAAGAAAGAAAGAAAGAAAGAAAGAAGAAATGACTAGTGCCAGGGATGGAGTACCAGCTACACAGGACATGCCTGGAATATCTTGTGATGTCAGAAAGTAGGGCTATGCTAAAAAAAAAAAAAAGTGACACTGTGTATCTAAAGGACGCAAGAACCAAAAACCTGAAAGAACGTTTAGTGGTCAAATCTTAGAACAACTGAGAAAGAAAACTGAGAAAGATACCATTGGCTTTTAACATAAAGAATAACACAGATATCCCTTCTTACATATGGAGTTGAAAGAATGGATGGAGGAAGGAGGCAAAGGAGAAAGGAAGGAAAGAAGGAAGGAACTGGGCAAAGGAGGGAGGTAATGGAAGATAAACTGGGGAACTGTCACAGACTGAGGGCCACAAAGGAAACCTAGGGTCGTAGCTCTCCTTGGTCGAGTTCTTCTAACACACAAGGAGCCTTGAGCTCTGTCTCTGGTTCTGTGTAAACTGGTGTAGGAGCTCACACCTGTGGTCCCAGCACTTGGAGGTCGAGGAGGACCAGGAGTTTAAGGCTGTCCTCGGCTACATAGGGATTATGAGGCCAGCCTGGGCTTCATGACACTCTATCTCCCCAAATACAAAGAAAGAAGGCCCGTGAGATGGCTCAGTGGGTAAAGGCACTTGCCTCCAAGCCTGAGGACTGGACTTTGGTCCACGGGACCCACATGGTAGAAAGAGCAAACTTCTCCTTCAAGCTGTCCTCTGACTTCCATGAGGGTGCTATAGTATGTACCCCAATTCCCGGCCAATAAATAAGTAAAAGGAAAACCAAATAAACAAAAACCCTGAAAACCTGACCCCCACAAATGCTATTAGGGAAAAAAAGCAGGAAAATGGAGACATTAAAGCCCTTCCTATAAACCGGCAGTCTCCACTCTGTAATTTTACCACACACTGTAAGATGTTACTATTCAGGAGAGCAGAAGAGAAAATAGAGAAACTATCATTTCTGCAACTTTTCTCTAAGTCTAAAATGGTATCAAAATAAACAAAAATGTCCAATTTCCCTAATATCTTCCAAAGGGACTAAGTTTTAAAAATGCTATTTTTATGTGCTGAAGAACTTAAATATATTTTGTTTCCATCCATTGCAGTTAAAATTCTCTTTGGACCACAAGAACATTTAGCATGGAGATTAAGCTCTTTTGACACTATCCTGAGAGCTTTCAATAGCTTTCTTGCTTTTGGACAAAGAAAGATCTCTATGCACTTCATGGGCCAGTCTAAAACCAGCCACTTCCCAAAGACTTCTGGCTGGTCCGGAGGGGTTAATTTTTACTGTCTGTCATTGATTCAGATCATTCTCTTTTCTTCTTTTCTTTTTTATTTTTTTGAGACAATGTTTATCTGTGTAACCCTGACTGGCCTGGAACTCTTTATGAAGACCAGGCTGGTCTTGAACTCAAAGAGATCCTATCTCAGGCCTCCGCTTTCCAAGTGCTGAGATTAAAGGCATGTGCCACCACCCCACTCCCCTGCAGCTTTAGAACATTTTCAGTGGCAGATCTAGAACATATTTTTGTTATTTAGAAGGTAAATACACTATTTATTTATTCAAATAACTATAGATTACATTTAGAACTAATTATGTGGTCTTGCTGTCAATTCATTGATCTCATGTCCACACTTTCAGCATGTAAAACGTTTTGCTACTCAATGATATCATCACAATCACAATTTGATAAACTAATACAGATAGTTTACCAGTTCCAATATTATCATCAATGATACAATTGCTGAAAAATATACACACACATTTATATCTAGCTTGGTTGTTAAGATCATGTGTCAGTTGGGTAGCCTGGTGGTAGAGGCAGAAGGATCACAAGGTTGAAGCTAGACAAGACTACACAGAAAGACCCTGATTCAAAAGAAAATCCAAATAAAAAAATAATAAAAGATACGTCACTACCCAAAATGGTTTCTGTCTGTAGTTGTGTCTCTAGCTAGATATACAAGTATATTCACTTAAGAGCAATTCACTTTTAAGGATATAGTAAGATTTTAATTTTGGTCTTTGACTATACAAAATAGTTCCACAAACAAATCTAGAAAGAATGATGTGTTTAAGAAAACCTAGCTTCTATTTTCTAATTTCAAACTTAACTTCCCCCTTTGCTTACATATGACTTCTCAAAAATTATAAAGCTTGTCTTTACATTATGTTTAAATGTAAGCATGTATACTGCATATTCAATCCAGAATTAAGCGGTAAGAGATAGGGACGCTTTCTCCACTTCCTTTTTTCCCCACAGAATATTCTAGAAGTCCCTTCATGGCAATGTGTAGCCATAGCCTTTATCCTTACGCTTTCACGGTTCTCTGTTAGTCTCATCTCTTACTGACTGGCATTTGGGTTGATTCTAGACAACAATCTTGCTGACAGTGTTAACACAGAGCCTGAGAAGAGGGCCACAAACGAGCAGGGTGGTTGCTGGGACCGCGGGGATTTTCTCACAAGGTCTCCTGCAGAGCCTAGAATGAGATTTTCATCTCACTGGCTCTGTAGCCATCAACGGATCCAGCTTCTTAGATCTAGGGGGTTAGAACTCCTTTGAAATTGTATTTTTCATGCGTGTTAGCATGAGCGAATATTGCCCTGAAAAGTAGGCAACTATTTAAGACAAATGTGGCTGGACCCTCTCATACGCTTGAATTTTGGGGAGGAGGAGCCCAGTCTACGGTATCCCCCTTTTTGTAGCCTTGTATCTATGCTCTGGTAGGGATTATTGATGTCTTTAGGATGTCACTCATGTTACTTCTCTTTGTATCACAACCAAATCGTTGGTCCCACGGCTTTCTTTGGCTCTGATGCCGTGGTGTGCCTTGTGGGAGTCAAGCTGTTGTTTTGGTTTTCACCCTCTTCCCTGCCTGGGCTTCTTTTGGTTTCTGTGGTCTCTGCTGTCCCTTAATACCCATGAGTTAAAGTGTGTTTTCCTGGCTTTCCTTGGGGAAAGACTTCAGAGACTTCTATGAAAGCCATGAATTCACTCTATTTTTAGAAATACACATTTCTCAAAGTACACATTTCTACCTATATGCAAAACTGTGCAGATGATTTCACGGACAGCCCTCCACGAACACCACCATTTCAGAGGCACCTGCTGTCGTACACTCTGGACTTCCTCTTCCGCGACCTTCACTTGCCATCCAATCACCAGGGAGTTCCAAATCCGTATCTTGGGCCCAGACCTCTGTCCTGATCTCCAGCCTCCAGAACATCTCCCTGGTGACCTTGGATCTGTAGTTGAGGCTGTCCTTTCTTTCTCCTACCCCCATGGCCACTTTCCTGCCCATGCTCAGTGACTGACTATGCCCCAGCCCAGGCAACCGCACCAGTCAGTGACTGTTCCTCATGGCACTGCCGCAGCCTTAATTCAGGCTGTTATCACCCTTTGCCTGTGTTACCATCTTCTACTTCTAGAACCAACCAATCTCCCCTGCCCCCTGCCCCAGGCTCCAGGCTCCAGGCTCAATCCAGGGAAGAGACTTTTCTTAACATCTACATTTAAATCCTGAAGGAATTGTGGGATACAATGGATGTTACTATCCAGTACAACTGTTGCCCATTGCACAGATGGGAAGAGTGGGATTCCAGTCTATGTGTAATACTGATTAGGTCATTGCCATGGGGTGGGAGTTAGAGAAATGAGAGTAGAGGAGTAAGTGGGAGGGGGGAGCCACTGCCCGCGAGTAACTGCATCTCTCTCCTCCCCACTTTCCCTCTTTTGTATCTGCCAGGACCAGCTACTCTTCTGCGACGACTGTGACCGTGGCTATCACATGTACTGTTTAAATCCCCCCGTGGCTGAGCCCCCAGAAGGTAATGACGATGAACTCCACAGTAGCAACCACAGCAGCTGCCACGCCCACCTCTCAGTGACCCCTTACTGTGATGCAGGCCTTGTGCTAAGGGATGTCCAGGCTTTGTCTCAGTTAACCACTACAGCCCTATGAGGTTAGGTAGGACCATTCACAGATGACACATCAGGAAACTGAGGCCTAGTGCAGCCAGATGGCATTCCAGCTGACGGGTCGAGGAGATGTTTCTCAGGTGTGTGGCTGCAACAGTGGGGAGGTGTAAGTTTCCAAGGGAGCTGGTACAGGTGTACCAAGGCTGGCTAAGAGGCGTGACAGAGGGGTGGGACTCTTTACGTAGTTCCTCTGTTACCTCTGAGCACCGCCTTTGTGCGGAGCAACGGCCTTCACTTCTTCACACCCCTTCAGAACGGAGACTCTGAATTACGGAAGTCATAGGCAAATAGGAGGTAGCAGATATTAAAGCCATTACTAGGGCCTAAGAGTTAGGAGAAGGGCTGCTACTAAAGCTGTGTTGTCTCTCGTAGGAAGCTGGAGCTGCCATTTATGCTGGGAGCTGCTCAAAGAGAAAGCCTCAGCCTTTGGCTGCCAGGCCTAGGGCCTCAGGTCACAGAATGTGACGTGCCGCCAGAGAGGCTGACCTGGAGCCCTGTTCTATCTAGATGGAGCTCTCCTCCTGCACATCCGCACAGACCAACTGTAAGGAAAACAAGTAGTTACAGAAGGACATGGAGGCGGAACCAAGAGGGCAAGGTCTCAACTCGCCTACCGCCCTGCCTACGACCGCCCTCCAGCCCCACGTGTGGTATCCAGCCAGTCCTTCCTCATTTCTACCAGAGGGAGCTTGCACTTCTGAAGAACAGTTCAGCCCCAGCCCTGTGGAACCTTCCTCATGTTCACCTCACAGTGTATCCCTCTCATGGCTTCCCATTTTAGAGGAAGCCATTTTGTGACTGCTCACAAGCACTTGTGTTTTGATGGTGTTCTTTCTTGTTTAAGTCTCTTGTGTTTAAAGATCCCCTCACCTTCAGCTTAGGCTTGTCATCCTAAACTCTCACAGAGGAACAAAACGCTGCGGAAATTTGTTACTTATTACACGCTTCCCCGGAAATGTCTGCATTTGGAGGCCATCTTGAAGACGGAACTTGGAAACCTCTTGGTAAAGAAGTAGTTTTTCAAACCTCAGCAGTGGCCTCCACAGCTGGGATGGTCTTGATCCACTGCACCACCTCTTGATGAGGGGTCGAGAGGGCCCAAGAGATGGGAGGAAAAATCGGGACCCAAGCATAACCAGTTCGTATTTGCTGTTCACAAGAGAAGTTTTGCAGCAGACCCAGGGGTTCCTTGACCTTCACAACTGTGGTGTCCTTGAGATGAGACAAACCACAGCCTACAAATACAGGAAAGTGCTGAAGATTCCCAGTGCCTCCCTACTGAGTTGAGTGTCAAGGCCTGGTTCAGTTTCCGCTGGTGGGAGTCGAGCATCAGCGAAGCGGGCAAAGGCTGCCTGTTCAATGGTCCAGTGTTGGATAAGAGAGAGTGTAGCTTTGAGAAACCCTTCAGTGTTAATGCTACACTGTGAATTCCTTTCCCGGGCAATTTCCTCCTTCCATGTAGTATATGTTTGCCAGTGACTACTGAGATGTGACTGAGAATCTTAGAATGGCGGAGAGATGATCATTGCTTAACTAGATCATTGACCATGGTGATGGCTTGTGACCTGGTGGCGGTGATTCAGAACCCTCGTCTGCTCTTGTCATTGAAGCTCCCCCGTGTGAGCCGGACTCCTGTTTGAAATAAGAAAGTTTCTAGAGAAAGAGGTGGCGAGGCCTCGATTCCAAGAACTCTGTGTGCCAGGTGACAGCCTTGTGGGCTGCAGTGGGTGGGCTGTCTTCGGATCACAGCAACAGCTTGGTACCTGGCACATTTCTGGAAAAATCATTTGCCCAAAGGGCAGGTCTCAGTGAGCAGGACCCTCGCGCATGCTCGGCTTCCCTGAAATCAGTTCCATCGCTGTGGTCCAGCAGCTTTGTAACAAAGGCCTGGGTTATTTTTAGTCTTCGGCTCCTGAAGAAGCCCCTGGAGACCTGGGCTAGTTGGGCCACTCTGCCCAGATGCGGCATTGCCTCTGCCACTCCACAGGACTCGTCCTCCCCCTGGCTAATTGCTCTTGGCACATGGACCCGGGGCAGCCTGGCATGGATCCAAGCAGTGTGCTCCCCTGCCCCCGACTCCTTTGCAGAGTGACCTGTGGCAAGAGAGTGGGGGTCTCCTGCAGGCCCTGTGGTCTCCGAGCTGGTTACATGCATACATAATGATCTCACTTAAAGGGCCCTTGTGCAGACTGCATTTCTGCCTTCCTCACAGGCTCTCTTTTTCCTCCTGCTGGTTGCTGAGCCTGCGTGGATTCTAAAGGCCCAGGGAAGGGTTGGAGGGGGGGGGGGTCATCTCCACAGAGTAGCACATCCCCTCTTCGGACTCTGCAGGCTTACTCTCTCTTCCCACAAAACCTAAAGCAGGGTATCCTCAAAGACTAATTACTTGGTTGAGGATTCATTTTAAATTAATTTTAGGGGAAAAAAAGGTCCAAGTGTTCTGGAATGCCATACTGGCTTAAAGGTGGGAAAAAACCAAGTCTAAAACCCCAAACTGTGGTTCTGAGACTTGACAGGTCCCCTTCTGGAGTGTACATGAGTCTGTTCCCTACAGAAAGGCAGATGGGGGAGGTTTTCTGTTCTATATCCAGTCATGCTTGCTCTGCCCATGCAAGCTAAGGGGAAACAGGCCTCCCTAGCCAAGCCATGGCACCAGTGGGAGCTGGGGGAGCCTGCCCACAGTGCTGGGCTGGCTGAGCTCTGGGTTGCATAAGGAAGGCTCCTGGGGTCCTGCAGAATGGGCTCAGCCATTCTGCTTTGGAGGTTTGGGTTTGGTTCCCCACGGAGGAAGTGGGGAAAGCAGATCAACTTGTGAGGTGCCCTGTCAGGGTGCGACAGACCAGGTCTCCAGAGCCACCTCCTGTGTCAGAAAAAGAAGGCACTACTGGGACCCGCTTTCTCCATGTGCAGGAGTGAGCGGTGGTCACTGGTTCATGGTTCTAATGTCCCTTTTACCCTAGCAGTGTGTGGTCTTGGACAAATCACTTAGCATCCTCATATCTCGATTTGCCCATCTGTAAAATGGAATTGCTGACACTTGCCTTTTCTTTTCCACAGTGACACTGGGGAGGGCCCCCCAAAGTATAGTGTTGTATAAACAACCATCCCCAGGGCCCAGCTTGCCTTGTGGGAACTCCAAATGCTTTCTGACTCCACCTTCTTGTGAATGCTAGCCAAAGCTAGACGCCCTCTTGAAAACTCCCTCTTGATGGAAGAGGCTTCCTCCTCAAGGGCCAGGTTGTCTGTGGTCAGGTCTCCTAAGCCAGGGCTGTGGGCCATGGAGACCATGGTTGGGCATGGGTGGTAATGGGAGGAGCTCAGGGGCTGGGGACTTGAGGATGAAGATATCATAAATGCATGTGCATGAAGACGGACAGACAGAAGCATACACACTCACACACACACACACACACACACACACACACACACACACACACAGCATCAGCATGAGTAACCACTTGGAATGGGAGTGGACTTCTGTGCAGGGCACTGTGTTCTTGTTCAAATATAGCATCACTTTCAAGGTTAACTCTGGTCAAGTGGTTTTGCCCCTCTGAGCCTTGCTGCCCATGTGTGTGAGGTAGAGAAATGTAGCCTGTTTAGAAATCTAGCCAGGAATATTAGAGTAATGCTGATCTTGGGGTAGGTCTTGTTAAAAAGAGGACCTCCTGCCTATGGTAGCCACTGTCATTTTGTGCAGAGGTCACTAAGAGAAAAGAATGATGCCGTTGAACACCCCTCAAATCCCCCAGCAGGGTTACTGTGTTCTAATTCAGCCTTCGAGCCTCATATGGTGACTGAAGTAGCCCTGCTGGAAAATCAACTCTCATTTCCTCTTCAACACTTTGGAGACCCTGCATTTGGGGCCTGCAGCAAACACAGGACAGGTAACCCTGTAAGGAAACGGGAATGATGTTCCTGACAGGGAACTGACATTTCTGTCATCCTTCTCAGCCCCTCCTGAGGCAGAAGCCAGCAGGTCCCAAGATGCTGCTGTATGGCTTTGCCTCCAGGCCAGATAGGAAGCAGAAGCCATCCTGTGGATAACTGAGTAGGGGAGAGAGCGAGAGAGCGAGAGAGCGAGAGAGCGAGAGAGCGAGAGAGCGAGAGAGCGAGAGAGAGAGAGAGAGAGAGAGGGAGAGAGAGAGAGAGTCAGTCAAAGGAGGCTTAGCAGTGTCTGGGGAAGGAGGGTCTGGATACCACTCTGGGTATATTTAGTCTTCAAGAACAGTTCCTTCCAGCCCGTCTATTTAAAAGTCCAGGTGCTTCAAAGAAGAAAAACGATCGTTATTACGTTTCAAGTTCAGGAATCCTATGCAGTTGCCGTGGGTGGAAGAAAGATCACCCGCAGCTAGGCTGCAGCGGGCTTGGAAGAGGGTGGTAGTTTCCTCTCCTAGCCCACAGGTGCAATGCAGCCATGCTTGGCGGTGGTCCAGGCAGGGTCCTGAAGACGCTTGCATGCCCTCTGCCTCTGGGTTTGGAAGTGCTGAGGTGAGAAATCTCTCCCCTCCTCCTCACTAATGTCCATCCTTAGTCCCCCTTAGGGAATTCCAAAGTCATGATCCAAGGGCCCAAGGCTATGGCTCCTAGGCCATAGCCACGCCCACATGGCCACTGCAAGTGTTTGAGTCCCTGGCCTGTCTGCAGGCAGGAGCAGTGGACTGGTGACTGGTGTCCCTTTAGAAGGGCAGCATTCCTGAGCTGGGGTGGGGGATGGGGGGAGTCAGGGGTTAGTGAGAAAAGCAGGCAAAACCTAACAAAGAGAAGAGAGGGGAAGGATCCTTGAGTGAGGGTGAGAGCCCCCAAAGGGAGCTGTTGGGGTTGTAAGCAGAGGGCCAGGGGGAGTGAACAGTTACCTTAACAGCCTTTTTCCTCAGTCCTGTGGTCCTGGAAAACAAAACTGTCTGAAAAAAGAAACAAAAGCCAAACCTTTACCTGTCTGTGGACACTGAGCTGGCTTTCCTTCCTCTGGGCTCCTGGACTCTGGATCAGTGTTGGTAATGAGGGCTATCTGAGGGCAAGGAGGATGCTGGGCTCCTGGGCTCTGGATCAGTGTTGGTAAAGGGGGACTATCTGAGGGCAAGGAGGATGCTGGGCTCCCTGGGCTCTGGATCAGTGTTGGTAATGAGGGCTATCTGAGGGCAAAGAGGATGCTGGGCTCCTGGGCTCTGGATCAGTGTTGGTAAAGGGGGACTATCTGAGGGCAAGGCGGATGAGACCGGTGCCCCTTACCAGTGGAAGTACGAAGGACCCCACCCCCAGGCTCTGACCTGAGTCCCCATGGATTTTTCCCACTCACACAGATGAGTGTCCTTATATCTGGACATAAGTTACTGAGGCCCCTGTGGTCTGACAGATGGCAGCAGAGTGAGCTTGATCCTGTACTGCAGCCTTGGGCATGGGAGCAGTTTTGGGCATTGCTGCCGCAATGCTTAGACCTATAGGCTCTGACTCTAGCAGCTGGAAAGAGAGGCAGGGGGGGCCTGGTCAGCCTTTCCCCCACCACCTGGCTGCTCAGACAAGGCTCCCTATTCCTCGCTGTCTGCTGCCCACTTGGACTGTTCCAGGAGCTCAACTTTATCTGTCACAGCTGAGGAAGAGGAGGATCTCATAGTTTTTATTTGCCCCAAGTCCACAAGTCTCCCCACTGCCACCCCAACTGCACCGAATCTAATTTATGAGTAGTCAGAAAGGCCCTGAAGACCGCCTGTGAGTTGGCTCCCTTTCCCCAGCATTCTCAGGACTTGGGGTCTTTTCGATCCTTTCCGAGGTCACAGTTTTCGGCCTTGAGTGTGGGAACAGCAGGATGGATGGGTTGGCTTGGGGTCTTTGAGAGCTGGAAACGTCTTTCTAATGATGCTGGAGACCTTCTGGTTTTTGGAAGGACGGTGGGGTAGGGAGACGGGGAAATTTGCAAATTGGCGGTGGGTCAGAGGGAAGGGAGAGAGGAGGGTGTGGGAAGGTGAAAGACGTGGGCTCTCCCAGCATCCCAACAGTTGCTCCTGGGAAGGTTCGGCTGTTGGCCTGTTCAAACCGGGCTGTGAGAGAGAGGCCCAAAGGAAGCAACTTCAGGAAGCCCTGAAGTGGGGGAGGGAGGCTCCTGTTTTGCCATTTCTACATCAAACCCATCTCTCAGAAGAGACAGAAACTCTCCCCTGTGAGGAGAAAAACTGGAAGTCCAGAGTGAGGTGTCTTAGATTCCTCTGGGTTCTGAGTGAACCCTGGCTATGCCCTCCTGACTGAAAGTGATCCTCAAGGTCTGTGAAGCTGTGAGGGCTGTCTTAGAGCCAGGGGGTGCAGGGATGCACTGTTGGAGCCTCAGGTGGAGGGGCCAGCAGCCTTAAACAAGGAACACTCCATAACATCCCCATCTCTGGCCTCCCCAGGAACAGGAGCATTTGTGCTGATGGTGGCATTTCCCAGGGCAGGGCAAAGGAAGGCAGCACTGGGCTGGCAGGCAGCCAGAAGCCTCTTCCATAGAGATACAATTACTAATAATGACCTCTAGCCTGGAAGCGAATAAGATGGCCATTCAGGTTGGCACCAACTGGGTCTGGCAAATCTACAAACCTGGGGCTGGGAAGAGACATTGTAGGAAATAGAGCCCGTGAGGCCCTGGGGCCTTCATATTCCCTCAGCAGACAACTCTGAGAAGCCCCAGCTTATATTTCCACTCAGTTCATCTTAGCTTCCCTTTTTTCATCTCTATTGTTGTGTTACGATTATTAATATTGATAACGAGAGCAGGTGCGTGCGTGCGTGTGTGTTTGTGTGTGTGTGTGTGTGTGTGTGTGTGTGCTGGCCTGAAGAAAGCCATTGGTACTGATCCAAGAGCAGTAGGAGAGGCAGGAGCAACCAAGCAAGATGTATCTTAACTGTCCCTGAAGTTTGCTACAGCCAGAGAGTCCAGTGCACAGTCTAGACCACCACCAGGTTCCCATGGTGGAACTCTCCTGGCCCTTCCCATTTTTCCCAACCCTCACCTCTGCCCGTCTGGGAGAAGTATTGAGGATTTGAGAAAAAGAAAAAGGCTCCATTTATGTAATCAACATGGTGCAAAGACTTTCTGGCTGGAATTAGGCCTGGGTCTTTGTTGACTTGGTTTACTCCCCAGGGTATCCTTCATTCTCTCCCTCTCCCACCTCCTCCCTTCATTGCACTTCACCCTGCCTTCCCCCTGCCTTTGCAAAGGCTAAAGAGTGCAGTGGTGGCTGGAAGAAACTGTGACATAAAAGAAAAATATACCCCTGTGCATTTTCAACACGCAGTTGGAGAAGGCTAAATTAAGGACTAGCAGAGGGGGTGGGGGTGGGGCACTGAGGGGAAGCAGAAGAAACGTGACCAGATAATATCTGAGTGAAACATGAAAACAGAATCTTGGGGGCAGGGGCAGAGATGACGTGGAGCAGGTGGGCTGGGTAGGCAGGAGGCCCCAGCTTGCCAGTGTTTCAGGTCCATGTGGCATCTGGGGAAGCAGACAAATCGTGCTTTTGCAATAAGTGGTCAAGGGCTTAGGAGCGTTTGTGCTCCTCCCAGGCAGGGGAAGGGATGGCCAGCCTAACTGCCACTGTGTATCTGCCATGCTTGTCCACCCTGGTTACTTTTATCCCCCGGAAGGCAGATGAACACATCTCTTGCTTGCCAAGAGCGAGTGCTGGGCAAGCTGGTACCGGCTGAAGCACTTGGCAGGGGACTGAATCTGCGCAAGGCAGTGGACTTGGTCTGCAGGGGCTGGAAAACCAACCTCACCCTGGCCCAGCCTTTGGGTTGCATTATCCGCTGTAAAAATATTCCAGGGACTCCTGTTAACTATCCTGCCACCAGGAAAGGGTTGGTTATCTGCATGTTCATTTCTGTTTTGGAGAGGTATTCGTATGATGAGCAGGTAGAAACATCTAGTTACTTCCACCTTCTAGAAGTCGGGGAGAATATGATCCCAGCTTCCTTGCTCTGATTTGTTATCCGGAGCACTAGCTGCCCTAGAAGATCCCTATCCTCAGCTCGGAGATGCCGTGGAAAGTGTTCATCTTTAGCATCAGAGTCAGGGAGATGAGGAACGGGGGTCCCTAACTGAAGAGTGTCAGGCAGCAAGGTAATTTTGTAGAGAAAAACGCTGTTTTTGGCTTTCTGGAGTGGAGGTCAGGAAGGTGTAATTGGTAGGGTATGATCAGGAGTGACAATTAACTGACCCGAGAAAGTGGGAGGCTCAAGCCTGCACTGAGTGGACACCGCTGAAACCCTGCAGGCTGGGGCTCAGCCTCTAGGAGACAGCTTCTGTCATGGTCTTGTCATGGTCTCACTGGCATAGGTGGATGCGCCCAGCAGCAGGCACTTTCAGCAACCTCCCCTGGCCGGAAAGAGGCTCTTCACATTCTAGCCCAGGCTTCATTGACTCCAGCTTGTCGATATTGACGGCGATGGGGACAAACAATTTCTTTTATCTCCTCTTCTCTCCACCCAGGCCACAAGCAGGCTTTAGCTTTTCGATGTCCCCCAAAGAAGTCGTACCAGGTTTGTTTGCCAAATAAATGCTCACCTTGGGGGAGGCCTGTTCACAAGCAACCTTTGGTTTATCTGCTGATCTGGATCCCTGGAACACACAGTTTTTGGAAGGCGGGATTGTGGGGTCTCTAGGGACAGCCAGAATGAAGCTTGGCTACGAGTCTGGTTTTAAAGTGCTAGAGAACAAGAAACACATCCTGGAGTTGGAGCTGTTTGAAAGCTGTCAAGCAGGGTGTTTTTTTTGTTTTGTTTTTTGTTTTTTGTTTTTTGTTTTTTGGCCCAAATCCCTTTTGAATAGTTATCCATCCCCGTCCCCTCCACCCCCATCTTAGTGGCAGTATAGTATGGAAGAAGAAGGGGAGGCCACTCACCTGGATCCTGTCCAAGGCAGACCGGTAGCACTGCCCCTCAGGCAGCTGGTATTAGACTATGAGCTTCCTGTCTCTGAATTCAAAATGGATCTGGGACCCCCAGAGCCAGTGGGCCAGGCTCTCAGAGGAGCCCCTCTCCTCACTTCTATGCCAGCGTTCTCAGACCCCTTCCTATCCTCAGACTGGCTGGCTGGGCAGTTAGCAAATGCAGATCTGAGGGGTGACTGGCCTGCGCATGTCACAGCCCATCTGAGAAGGGGCCAGAAGTAAGTCCTAACCAGTGTCCCCTTTCTGCCCTACATGTGTTTAGGCTGAGGACAACCTTAAAGCCCACTTTCAAATAACTCTTTATCCCTGGTAGCCAAGATGTGGAAGATCTCCACAGGAAGATACAGGAAATTGGTTTTCATCTTCTAGTTGGCTAATCTCTGCCCATCAGGGAGAGGCTGGCTTGGTGCCATTGGTAGAGGCCACCACTGCTGATTAAACCTGGGGTTTTCCTGAGTGAGCTTGGGTAGGAGGTCCCCTGGGGTGGGAAGACTTTGAGAGAAAGATGTCCTGTGAGGAATCCCATGACGACATTGGCTTCCAGAGGGGCACGGAGGTCTTGGGCTAAGTCAGGAACTTGAGGCATTAGGGAAGGAGCTGGTTTAGTCTTCGTGGCTCTGTTAGTATCTGAGCTGACTCCAGATGTCCTGCAGCCTTGGGGATTACCACCCTGGACTGCTTTGGGCTGAATTTGGTAAAGGGTCCCTGGTTCCTGGTGATGCTCTAATGACCTCAGAGATCATGGCGTTTCCATTGGTACCTATTGGCCCAGGGAGGTGTGATGCAAACTTGGTCCAGACGCCATCCCAGCACGTTATCCTCAGTGATGTCGCAAGCTTGCTTGTCTCCTGCTCACCACTCCCTCAGCGCCTTGAGGATCTTCATCAGACAAGGATGGCCAAGAGCTTCGGCCTCCATCACTGGATATCTCTGCAAATGAAGATCTTCCTTTTATGCCTTTGAACATTTCCCCCCATCGGACCTTAGGACCCAGCACCAAGCTGCCTCTTGCTGACTGAGCAACCTAGAGTTTTTGCCTTGAGCCACTTAGCTACAGTACACAGGATGTAGGCTGACACAGCTTTCGCGAGGTTACAGAAAAGGGCTGCAGAATCTGGAAGCTGTGTGTAATGGGCCGAAGATGAATCTCCATCAGCCTTGCTTTGCTGCTCTGAGAAGCAAGCACAGCAACAAACAAGTCCAGCCAGCCCCAGCTCTGCTGCCTCCCTCCGCTTTCAGGTGGGCTGGGATTGCATATGTATAGTTGTATGTGCCGCTGTCCTTCCATCTTCTGGGGATGCTTTTTTTCTCCCACGTGTCAAGTCCTGGTCTTGTGACTCCCACTGTGAAAGGTGCTGTTCTGTCCCTACCCTGTCTAAGGGACGCATGGGATCTTTTGGGATTTCAGTATTGGAAAGGAGGCCGTGCATATCTTCCCTTACCCCAAGGGGACACACTGGTTCTGACTCCCTAGAGAGTTGGCACATCACAAGGATCTCCAAGAGAATCTGAAGGTTAGCAGTAGCCCGTATCTGGATTTCACCTCTCTGACTGGGGCTTGCCTGGAAAGTCGGCTGTCTAGAAGGACTGCCTATGTGCCAGGGCCTCCCACTCCCTGCCTTTCCCCCTGCCCTGACTCAGTTTCTATTCCAGGAGGGAAGCCCTGAAGACATCAGAACTTGAGCAAATGATGAAGCATATGAGTATCTAGCAGCCTTTACCTCAGAACCACTGGATACCCCAACCCCTCAGAGGGACCCCCCACCCCGGCACGTTGATAAAGACTGAGCCACAGCCCCCTGTTTCTCCCTGCCGTGGTTAGTATCTTGTTTTGTGACTGATTAGCAGTGTTGACTATCCATGTAGCAAACCTTTTGTCTGCGATTTAGAGAATGTGAAAACAAATAAAAGCTTTAGAACTCTCAGAAACTCTGGGTTATTTTTTTTTCATCTTTAACAGGTCCACCACAAAACGTAACACACACACACACACACACACACACACACACACACACACACACCAGGTTCCAGAGAGGTACAATGAATTCCAGGTCTCAGTTGCTCCCCGTGGGTGATGGAATTCTGACCCCATCGTACACAAGCCAAGGTCAAGGCAGTTTTCAGGAGCACAGCAGGCGCTGTAATTTCAGGGCATAGCCGATAGTTTTATTTGCAGCAGCTGCCGCACTTGCTCGCGTTCACGAGGCTCCTCAGAGAGGTCACAGGGCATTCTGAAGGGAGCCCACTGGAATTTTGGGGAGAGGGAGGTCAATGACTCAGAGGCGATTCACTGAAGATGTTGGAAACATGGTGAGGGAGAGAGAGGCCCCAGGTCAGGACCCTGCTGAAGCCAGCTGAGCCATTGTTCCTTCCTGCTAGCGTTGGAAACTGCCTTCCAGAAGAGACACTGATGGCTCTGTTGGGCAGGGAGCCAGAGGCCTTGCACAAGAAACACCTGCCCAGAGAAGATCCAGAATCTGGTTATCTCCTGCTGCAGGACTCCTGGTTCACACAGGAGGTAGTTTCCCAAGACTACAAGGGAAGAGCTAGCCTGCCGAAACTAAATTAAATATCTATGAGCTGGGCACTTGGGATAAAGCTGAGGAGACAAAACCAGGCCCCTGGTGAGGTTGGCAATCTTGTCTCCAAGTCTGTCACCAGGCAGAATACAGAGGGTCTGGAGCCAGTTCCTAGGGACAGTGAGGAAGCTAAAAGAACAGGTCTCAGGCGGCGTGTTGTTAGCAGGGATCTACACGCATGCTCCCGGAAGAATTAGGTACACTGCAGTGGGGCACACCATGCTCATCTTGGTGCACCAGTGGGAGATACTCCCATGCCTTCAGCCTCCGAGTTTCTCAGTACAGCGGGGGTCTGCTGGTTCAGCAGAGGAGCCATTGATTGTTGCTGCAGATACAGGCCACTGAGCAGGTTAGTAAGCGTTTCCTATAAAGGGAGTGGGGTCCACATCCAGGGGCTAGAGGAGAAAGGCCAGGCCCAAAGCGCCTCAGGTGATAGCTGAGCTTGCAGTGTTAAAATGCTGATCCCAGCAGTGCGGGGGACTTGGGCTCAAAACAAAGTCCAGGTAGGGAAAGAACACACAGATACCCACGTGCTGGCTTTGGTCTACGTGGAGGGCTACCTGCGCTTCTGTTCTCACCCCAGGGAGACCAGCTGTACACCCCAGGTTGCTATGCTTTGAATGCTCCCTAAAATACTGATTTTCCCACTCCGTGGTGGTACTAGGAAGTGGGAGGTGACTAGGTAACAGACACAAAGGTCTCAGGATGGCATGAGTGACCTCTGCATGAGGTTGGGGGACAGAGATGGCTATCTAAGAGGAGTGGGGTCCTAGCAAGACATCCTGCTCTTGAACTCCCCAGACTCTAGAACAAACTCCATTGCTTATAGCAACCCCCAGTCTTTTTTGTTACAACAACCTGTCTGGACTGAGACCGTCTGTTTCACTGACTGTTGAGACAGGGCTTTGGAGGAGGTAACACATGTACTGTGGTCTGATAGATCTAGGAAAGTAACAATCCGACTAGAAACCTGTGTTGTCTGGTACAGTGTTTCTCAACCTGTGGGTTGCAACCCCTTTGGGGTCAAACAACCCTTTTACAGGGGAGCCCTTGTTTGGGGAATTTGGACTCCAGAAGACAGAACTCAAAGCAAGCAGAAAATGAGGGGCATGGAAAAGCTTTACAAAACAAGTTGTATTTAGAATCATGAATAATTAAAGCAAAGAAACAAAATAAATGCGGAAAGCGAAGAATGTAGGATCTAGAATGGTGTTTCTCAACCTGTGGGTCCAAGACCCCTTCATAGGGGCCACCTAAGACCATCAGAGAACACGTATTTATATTATAATTCATAACAGTAGAAAAATTACAGTTATGAAGTAGCAACAAAAATAATTTTATAATGTGGGAGGGGTGTGTCACCATGACATGAGGCACTGTATTAAGGTCTGAGCATTGGGACGGTTGAGAATCACTGCTCTAGGAAGTTAAATGGATGAAGGGGAGGGAAAATGGAGGCCTCCAAATGGTATTAAGGCTCACTGGATCCCCTCTGCTTTGTCAATCAGAAGAAGCAAAGGCATGGCATGGTGATGGTGGTTGCTGGGGAGAAGTCTACAAAGAGGGAACCATGGGTAAGATATGGTGTGGGACCGTCTAAGGGGTAGAGTTGTACATTCATTCGCCCTCTTGGGCCAGCAGAAAGGACACTGGAGAGACATAGGTGATCCCTCATCTCCCTCTAGTTGGCTTTTGACTTCTACAGACATAGGTACAGAGTTCAATAAATCCAACCCTAGAGTCAGGCAGGTTTGGGTAAAGAGCTGAGCAGATCAAGGTGCATATACACATGCTAACCACACCTGCCTTCCAGTCTCCAGAGCTACCTGAGTCAAAGGCCCTCTGGGAGCAGAGGACAGACTTATCTTCCTCAGAGTCCCTTGAGGTGGAATGCCTGAGGCCAAAGCTGGCCTAAAGCCATTCTTCAGAGGCCTGGGAGTCTAGGATGGGTTTGGATGATTCCCAGATGCTCTGGGGAGAGGGGTGGAAAGAACACGCCCCATCCTCATGCTTCGACTCATACTTTCAGCCGGCACAGCTCTGAGGGGATTGGTGGCTATGTTGCTGAGGGAGGGAAAGGGCGATGCAATGATTTGAAACCATCTTTGGGCTAGATAGTTGGAGAGGCACGGGGGTGTCCTCTGAGGTTGCAGAAAGCAGCGTGATAATGAGAGGGGCCCCCGATATCCGCCAGGTGCACATAGATTAAATCCATTCCCAGCTCTCTCCAAGGGACTGCGATCTCCACCAGGCCTCTTTCTCTGAGTTTCTCTTGAGCAGAGTAGCAGGGCACAGGACAGGTCAAGTAGTCACCAGGGGAGGTGACTTGGTCCTCTCTTGCAGTGCTCACCGCCCTTCCCACCCCCATCCTGGCTTACTCTAATGCTTAGTTGTCACAGATTCCTGGTAGCACTTGTCCCTGGCAGAGCCAGAGCAAAAGTGTGTCCCTAAGGTGGGTGGGTTGAGAATGTTCTCCGGCTAAACTTTAGGTAATTAGCATTGTTAATGCTCGTTCTGTGATATTACAGCTGTGAGCCTCATTAAAGAGTTCTCCAGGGGGAAGTCAGCAGGATTCAGGTGTCAGCCCAGCTCTTGCTGTAAGCATAGCCTGCCACCCCAAGCCTCCGTTTGGAAACCTAGCTCCTTCCCAGGTCCCCTATAGCTCCTGTCTCCTGTCTGCTGGCATCTGGGCTGGGGCCTTGCTTCCCTCTGTTGGGACTCCCTCCTTCCCACCCTTTCTCTACTGGAGAACGTTCTGTCACCTTTGTCCCTCCCTTCAAAGAGAAGTGTGCCCACAGAGAGTGTCATGGCTGTTGCCTCTGCTCCTTGCTGGCTCTAACACATAGAGAAAAGAGAGGATTCTCTGCTTCAGACAGGAGTGTGAGTCTGTCTTCTGTGGTGTCAAGATGTTTCCAGGGCTTTTGACCTTGCTTCCCTGCCAGAAAACTCCAGGGCCCTACACACCCAAGTCCTGGCTGGATTTCCTGGCCTTGACTGACATCTGCTTAGTGGCCCTCCCTAAGAAGAAACCCGATTCCCACTGGTTTTAATTTCGGGATTCATGATTCCTGGGGTGGGAGGCAGGGGACTGACTGTTTGCCAAACAGAGAAATATGAGACGTTCTTCAAGCCCCTTGAAACCTGGAGAAAAATAATGCCTGGTACTCTAGGGACTAAACATAGGCACAACCCAAAACAGAGATGGAAAAGACAATGCAGGGGGTCTCTGGGGTCTGGAGCACATAGAAGGGGCTGCCCTTGGTCTAGACTCTTTGCTGTCTCCCTTTCCTGCTTTTCTTAAATTCCCAGGTCCTTTGTGTCCATGGGGATGTTGGGAGGGGTCTTCCATGTTATTTTAAATACCTATTTCTTGGCAGATTTAGATGGTTGCAGATTTAAGAGGAGCTCAGTATCAATGTTAAAACCCTTTGGTGGAGGCCATGGACCAGATGAGAGGAATAGCATGCTCAATGGTGACTTTAATTCCGGATAGATGGTCATACCTGGACTCCAAAGAGATGAAGAGAGTTTGTATATAAAAGGGCCTCATGGGCAGCTGCCCTAAAACAGAGACAAGAGGGGGTGTGCAGGCTTTGGCACCGGGGATTTGGCTTTCTAAGTAGAGAGGATGGCATGAGCAGAGACCCTTGTATATTCTGGTAATGAAGGGATGGGCTGACCCAGACCTGTATCCTACACACTGAGAGACTCAGGCTACATTCCAGGTCTGCAGAAAAGTCTCCCATGGCACACTGGCTGCCCCATGACTGCCGATGTCTATCAGGGCATCTCAGAGTCCTCAACCTGTGAAAAATAAGCCTGAGATCTTCCAGCGACTTGCCTGCCATTTTGTTTGATGTGTCGGCTTGGACTCTGTCCAGATGGCCCTCTCCTTTCCCCACCTCTATGCATTCTCTTGAAAGATAATTCCTTCTGTGTCCCCAGCTCCTTAACCTTTCCTCTTAATCCCTTTGACGAGGTGCCTTAAAACCCTCATTTCCCAAAAGCAAACTGCCGGCAACCTTCCATTCGGCCTTTTGTCTGTGTGTTTGCATTGTTTTCTCTTATCTTGGATGCCACCGAGCCCCCACGCTCCTGTTATCTCTCCCACACACTCTTCCCACCTGAAAGCGTCCTGAAAGGCTCCCCTCAGCCTGTCTCCTGCAGAGTCTCTTCTGACTTGCCCAGGGAACAGCCCTGCCATGCTTAGTGGACCTCTTTTACATCACATGGTGTTCCCTGAACAATTTGTCTGCGTTTATTTATTTATTTATTTAGCCAGCCAGCCTCCCACCATCTGACTGAGTTTTCTGAGGGGGTGGACTGCATCTGGTTTACTGTTGAATCCCATTGCCCTGGTACATGACCCACATGTGGAAAGATGGTTGGATATATGAATACTTGAACAAATGATTGAGCAATGCGTGAATGAAGGCGAATAGTCAATGGAACTAGCAAGGGGCGGGATGGAATCACAGTTGGCCCCAGATGTCTGTCTTTCTACATGGTGACCTTAACCCAGTCGTTAGCAGAGCTCCTCTCTCAGGCGTGTGTGTGTGTGTGTGTGTGTGTGTGTGTGTGTGTGTGCTTGGAGGAGGGGGAACAGGGGTGGCAGCCCTGTTGGCGGGGAACCCATGGGGCAGGGGCCTGTACCAATCACTCTCTTTCTCTGCTGGGTAACTCTTGAAGTCCTTCTGAATTATTAAACAAGCCCCACTTTCAGTGGTCCACCCTGTGTTCCTGTGGAAGAAAATCCACTACACACTTCAAGACATAATAAATAATGGAAATAATCTACATGCTTCTCAGAGGCAGAAAGACCAGTTTTCCTCTTAAAGAGCTGACAAAGAGAGGACCCCCCACAGGAGGTGGTGGCCCAGACGTTTAGGATCTCTGTGAGTTCAAGGCCAGCCTGGTCTATAGAGTGAGTTCCAGGACAGCCAGGGCTACACAGAGAAACCTTGTCTCCATAAACTAACTAACTAACTAACTAACTAACTAACTAACTAACTAACTAACTAACTTTATTTAATGATAAATAAACCACCTTGAAAATCCATTATTAGCTCAGTCTCTAAACAGGCATCCATGTGCTAAATCTATTTCTAGAAAGTACCTAAAAGTACAGGGTTTAAAGCAGCTGGTTTACAAGTACCCTTTGATTTGAAAGGGTTGAGCACGGGTCAGTCTTGATTTTCTCCAGCTCCATCCAGGGTGGGCGGGGTTCCGGGTGGCTTCTGGAGTGATCTTCCCGTTGTGTTCCTCTTGTGTCATAAAATCGTTAGCTCTCCTTTCGTTGTGCCATTTAAAAATATACGCTGCACTCCTGTATGCTTTTAATTATATCTTGAGGCCAAAATTATTGCTCCAGGGACCATGTTTCCAATTACATAATGGAAGTCAGTAAGAAAATACTTTCAGTTAGAAAAAAAAATATTGGACTCTAACATTTGGGAATCTATTTGCTTCCGAAGGGAGTCCGTTGAAAGGGCCTCACTCCCATCCTAGTGTCCTCAGTGAGACCGCTGATGGGGAGGGTGCGTTCATGCTTGAGAACACTTGGAGGCAAGCCAAGGGACACTCACGCATTGGCTCATTGGCTGGTGGCAGGCCTATGACATCACCCTGTGAGGCTCAGTCTCCTCACCCGGAGCACCTCCTCCGACACAGCCTGATTCTCAGATTAAAGGTGAATCAGATTCTGCCCTCAACCCTTAAGTCCTCCCCCACCAAGACTTAGGGTATAGAAGAAGGGAAGCATGTGGACATGGGGAAAAGAGATGCGGTTTTATTGTGTTTGTTAAGTCGTCACAGAGAATGTGACAATCGCTATTTTTAACTTGTATTTGTGGGGAGAGCTGGTGGGACAGTTGAGCAAAGTAGAGCTCCTGGCCTCAGGCCTGGCAAGCAACAGATTCCAACTAAATAGTAACGTTGCCTCAGTTTTTTAAAATTACATCTATCTATCTCTATCTATCTATCTATCTATCTATCTATCTATCTATCTATCTATCTATCTATCTATCGATCTATCTATCTTGTGTATATCCCATGGTGTAGGTGGAGAAGCCAGAAGACAACCTGGTGGAATTGGTTCTCTCCTCCCACCATGTGGGTCCTGGGGATTGAATTCCTGCCATCAGGCAAGCAGCTTTAATCACTGAGCCATCTTGTTAGCCAGACATTGACTCTTATCAAATCTACCCATAGGCATTGAGTATAATGTGGGAAAGGCTATGGGAGCCAACAGGTGCCCCACCAGAGTTTGGTGAGGAGTGGGATCGAGCTGGAAAGATGGAGAAAGACAGAAGGGGTGTGGGGACCCACTAAAGAATAAATGATGGAAGGGGAAGGGGAGACTATTCTAGCATCTGCGTGGAGACAAGAGATTGTGACAGTCCAGGCTGGCCCATGGGTAGGCAAGCTTTAGATAATGGAGGCAGGGAAGCCTTCTCTGACCTAGAGAGCTATAGCGAGGAGCTGGTGACTTCAACCAGCAGCAAGAGAGAGCCTGGGAAGGTTGGGAGCAGGACTGAGTGAACTGGGTTTGAGAGGGGTTTGCAGGGAGGCTGCTGACTCTCAGGCCAGAGCCCTGTCGCTTGGGCCCTGATGCCAGATGATGACGTGGGGAAGCTGGACTTGTCCAGGGTATGTGGGCAGAGGCACCGCCCCCCCCATGCCCTCCAAGGACCCCATTGGGGTGAGTGTGGAGGGACTAGAGGCTGTAGACATTTTGCTCTGCATCCTGTCTACACAGGACCTCACGCTGCTTCTTCCTCAGCTGTCCTTTGCTCTCTTCCCTTCCACTGCTCTCCCCTTCTCTCTTACAATACTGGGGATTGATTCTAGAGCAATTGGGCAGGATCTCTGCACAGCCATCCTGCAGTCTATCATCCACAGACTGGTTTCAGGAACCCACGGACTTGTCTGTAAAATTGCGTGTGATGTGTGTGTTTACCTGGCTTTCATCAAAAGGGTTCTGTGACAGCTCAGAAATCTTAAACAACAAGGAAACCCTTGCCAATGCAACCCTTCACCTGCTGTGTGAGTAAACTGAGTCGAGAGGGCGGGGGGAGGGGAAAGGGGGTTGGCTGGGTCCCTGCCATCAAGGATGAAACAGAAGAGAAGGATGGATGTCTGCTGTTAGGACAGCAGGGGTACTGGGAGCTGGCCCAGGGCTGGGAACAGAGAGGGAGGAGGTGGACGGAATAGAAAGCCCAGAAGTGCCTGGGGATTAACCATCTGTGTGTTTTGCAGGGGCCTGTCCCCACTAGGATACCTGATCTTTCTCTGGGTATTGTTCACATATTTTCCCAGGGTCCAGTGGGCTGCACTGGCCAGGGGGTGGAGCGGGGGAGTGAAGGTGGTAACAAGTTAACTCTGTGAGTGGTGGGGGCAGGGGTTGGTAGATTGGCAGAAAGGGAGGCCTATGGTACAGAGGTGGGGCTAGTCCTCAGGAGGGAATTCTCTAGGCTAAGTAAGTTTTCTTAAGACCTTATGGCCAGGACAGGTGTGGGTGGAACCAACAGGTGATCCCAGGACTGTGGACTTGAGGGCTGAGTGTGTGTTGACCCACAGAACTCATAGACTCTCAGGGGCTCGCTGTTCAAAGTAGCACTAACACCAGGTACAGCTGTGCACACGTATTAAACCCAGTATTTGGGAGACTCGAGCAGAAGGCTGGTGAGTTCGAGACCAGCTTGACTACTACACAGTGAGTCCTGGCCAGGCTGAGTATGCAGCCAGACACTGCTTCAGAACCAACTAACCAACCAACCAACCAACCAACCAACCAACCAACCAACCAACCAACTAACCAATCAATCAACCAATCAAACAGCCAACTGACCAACCGACCAACAAACCAACCAAACAAACAAACAATAAACAAGCAAAAGCTTTCTCTCTGCGCTCAGTAGTTAGAAGGCAATGTCTGGCTTTGAAATTTACAGGTCGGCCCCCAGATATCTCTTTTGGAACTGCTCTGATGGCCGGAGGGCTGCTACAGAATAATGAGGTGGAGGAATGTTGGTAGCATTGCAGCATTTGAATCAACTGAGAGCCAGCACTTGTACTGATGGTGACCCAGCTAAGGTTTTTCTGGGGACTCCCTTGACTGAAACATGATGGGTTCTAATTCCCCTGTCTCCTTGCTCAGAATTTTATGAAGAGAAAACAGGTTGAGACTTGTGTAGACGTAAGTCACAAACGATGCCACAGCAGTTTGGAATTATAATTAACAGGGTAGTATTTATTTAAAGGGGAAAAAAACTTACAGATCACCGTCAGCCCTCTGTACGACCAGGAAGGGAGTCTAGCCGCCAGCCGAGCAGGAAGTGAAGAGAGCGAGAGAAGGAAGTG
>NC_022009.1:20972467-20984531 GCF_000317375.1 Microtus ochrogaster | reverse complement strand
AGGAAGTGGCCGCTTTTTTAAAGGGAGAGAGACCACGCCCCAATGGGCGGGTATCTCAGCGGCTATAGGCTGGAGGAGCGGAAGGAACTCCCGCAACAGACTTGGGACTCCTGTTGCGGAGACAGGTCAGGTCTCAGTTTAGGCTTTTCCCTAACTAGACTAATAGTCTGTCCTGCCCACCCTGCCCCCTGCCAGCGGAGGGGTGAGAGCATTGAAAGCCATTTTCTGGGTCAGGGAAGAAAGAGTGGCAGTCCTCCTGTAGATAGAATCCTGGACACGAGTGTAGCCTCCTGTTCTAGCCCAGCTGAAAAGCTTCCTGATTGCTGAGGAGAGAGGGAGGTTCCATTTCTTACTGTCTTTGTTGACACTCTGCACAGCTCTAGCCCTGTGACTTGGGATGTCCTTGTCAGAAGGGAGGGAAGCTGTGGCAAGCCTGTCTCTCTCTGTCTTCTGAGGTCGAGTAGATGGATAAAAGCAGCCACCACCCCCCATCCCATCCCAACCCAGGCCTGCTGAGCTGGCTGCTCTAAGCCACGGTGGATTCTGGAAGGCTGCGGAAGGCTTCATTTGCATATATGCAAATGGTGCCTGGCTCATCTCTTTCCCAGTATCATCCAGGCAGATCCAGGTGCTGTTGGAAGCGGTCCAGACCCTGTGCTCAAATTAGCCTCTTGAATGGGTGTTTCAGTCTCCCAGTGTGAAATTCCTCTTCACTTCTTTGGAGACTCCTGGACTCTTCCCAGCCCCCAGTTCGACCCTCTTAGTAGTTATCTTAACTCTCAGCCTATTGGAATTGGAGTTGGGTTTGGGGTGGGGGTGGTGGCAAGGCAACAGAACAAACAGATTTGGAGATGAGGAGGTGGTGGGTAGAGTTTACTAAAGCAGTTGGAGATTCTAGGCGCTAGTCCCGGCTTTGCCATCATAGTACCTGGATGAGGCCCCTGACCCCTCTGGATTGCAATGCCCCCCATTGGGGACTTTTTGGTCATGAATCATAGACCCCTCCAGGGCCACTTAACTGAAACAGAAGGGCACGCTAGGAGGACACTGAGTGGCTCAGGGGCACCTTTTTAGTAGGAATGGGGCAGTTTGAGGAGGGGAGGGAAAGGAGGATGTGGAGGGCTGCTTGGTCCCTTCATTTTCTCTCTCTAGGGCTTCTTTCAGGACCACTGCTTAATCCTCTTTCAGAACTGGTTTTTCCTAGGCAGTGCAAGTGGTAAAAAATGAAGACCCATTTTACCCAAATCCAGGAAAAACGTCTGCACAGACTGAACTCAATGTCTGTCAGGGGCCTCATTCCAAATTACTGGGAGAGAACATCTTAATTAATTCAACTAGAGTTAGGTGGCCATTTCTGGTCCACGTAGTCATAGCTGAGAGGTCAGGGACAAGGGGGTAGAAACATGGCTGCCTGACATCCAGAATTCTGGTTCCTAGAGACGGTGTCAGCGGTGGGCAGGTAGCCGAGGAGCCCATGTCATTCTGTAGTAAAAGAAAGGTGCAGAACTCGACAGTGAGCCAGCTTCCAGCCTGAGCATGCTCTGTTCTGTGCTCATCTAATCAAGGCATTAGTGCCATTAGGAGCACAATGAATCCTCAGAGCTATTAGAGATGGGGTTCATTGTTCTACCCATTTTACAGATGGGGACCCTGAGCACCGGAGAAGCTAAATAAACTGTCTAAGGTCATAGGTCATACAATGAATGTTAGATAGAGCTGGATTCCTACCCGAGTCTTTCTCATACCGTGTTCATCTTCTCTAACATAATAACTTGTGTTTCACAGGAATCTTATGAAGAACAAGGATGTAAGAAATCACTTACATCCTTGATGTGCTTGTGGGAGCCTCTCGTAGGGTGAAGGAGCTCTTGAAACTAGCCATGCTCTGCTGCGGTGACCAAAGCAACTTCAGGGGAGATGGTGGTTTCAGCTCACAGCTCCAAGTTATGGCTCCTCATAGTGGCTGTGGTGGTTTAAAAGAAAATGGTCCCCAAAGGGAGTGGCACTATTAGGAGGTGTGATCTTGTTGGAGGAAGTGTGTCACTGTGGGAGTGGGCTTTGCGGTCTCAAGTGTTACCCAATGTGACAGTCAACTTCCTACTGCCTTCTGGTCAAGATGCAGCCAGCTCCATGTCTGCCTGCACACTGCTGTGCTCCCTGTTGTGATGATAACGGATTGCACCACCACCTCAACTAAGTGTTCTCTTCGTAAGAGTTGCTGTGGTTGTGGTGTCTCTTCACAGTGATAAAAACCCTAAGACAACTGGGAAGTCACTACTAACTCACACAGGAGTGTGAATGGACTATCTGGTTTTGTGTATCCACTTAACACAAGCTAGAGTTATTAAACAGACAGGAGCCTCAGTTGAGGGAATAAGATCCAGTTGTAAGGCATTTTCTCATCTAGTGATCACTAGGGGAGGGCCCAGCCCATTGTGGGTGGTACCATCCCTGGGCTGATGATCCAGGGTGCTATAAGGGAGTAGGTGGAGCAAGTCATGGGGAGTGGTGCTGAGCAAGTCATGGGGAGCAAGCCAGTAAGTGGCACCCCTCCATGGCCTCTGCATCAGCTCCTGCCTCCAGGTTCCTGCCCTGCTTGAATTCCTGTTGTGATTTCCGTCAGTACTAAAAAGCAAAATGGAAGTGTAAGTCAAATAAACCCTTCCCTCCCCAGTTTGCTTTTTGGTCATGTTGTTTCATTGCAGCAACAGAAACCCTATCTAAGACACTCTCTTTTGTTTTTTCAAGATGCCAGTGCTTCAGATGCGTGGGAGTGGCAAGGCCTTCCCCTGGTTCAAGTGGGAATATTGGCAACAGTGTGCAAAAAGTATCAACCAGTTTCCTCCTTCCAGAGGACAGCAGCCTGAGACTGCTGCCCGACAGAGACCCGCTCCTGAGATTAATTTACCTGCCTTCCCCTTCATCTGTACATAGTAAGTGTTCTGAGTTGCTGCTACATCTTGTTCAGAGTTCACAGCCCATCCCATCCCAGCTTTTCTGGACACCCATCTATCACTTTATTACCCATTTTCCTAATCAGATCAATCCCACAACCATGCAGGTTGTGGAATAGCCCAGAATCTCAGCCCATGAAATGATGCTGCCCACAGCCGTCAGGTTTCTTCTGCCTGGATTTACCTAATTAAGACGTACGAGCATGCCCAGAGGCCTGTCTCCCACGTGATTCTCTATCTCATGAAACTGAGAGTTGAGAAAAACCATTCTACCCTCTGACAGGGAGGTGCTTTGATGACCTCTGACCCTTAGAACGGAAGGATAATAACTGTGTGTTGTTTTAAACCTCTTTGCTTATGATGGAAACAATCAAAAAGAATATAAGCAAATTAGGTTTTCAAAAGCCCCAGTCACTTTAATGCCAGCCTCTGAGAGGCAGAGGCAGGTGGATCTCTGTGAGTTCAAAGCCAGGCTGGTCTACAGAGGGAGTTCCTGGCTACCCAGGGTTACCCAGTGAGATCTGTATTTTCCTTTTTTTTGGTTTTTCAAGACGTATTTTCCTTTTTTAAATTGTTTCCCTAAGTGTCTTTTTCTCCATGCTATGCAACCCTGGCTTCTTCAGGGACTCATCACAGGAATGTTTTGGCAAGTTCAAGCCATAGCAGAACTAAGATGAGATCATTAAGCCTGTCAATTATCGGTTCACTGGTGAATTTCCACGGGAGTGGGTAATTTAGGAGTCTGGAATGGATGGAGTCTGGACTGTCAGTGTTTGTACCTGGGAGATGGCGGCGGCACAGAGCTGAGTAAAACCAGGTATAATTTGTCACATCTCAAGCTCTCTCGACACCCTGCTAAATACCAGAGTAACCTTTAACGAAGGCAGAGACCATCAATTAAATAAACAGATCCCTTGATGGAGAAGAGGAAGAAGAATGTAAACACGGGCACAGTCTCATAACGCAGTGCTGGTAAATCGGCTTTATTCTCTTGGCGGGCTGTTTCCCATCCACAGTGAGGAGAAAGGAGAAAGATCCATCATGGTGGTGTGAAAGCCTGTGCAGGACTCGCCAAATACCAACCCAGCCTGCAGAAATAGGCGTGGCATCCCTCCGAGGAAAACTAATAGTCATTCTTTTTTTTTCTACCAAGCAGTTGCATTTGTGTCTGCTTGGAGATGATTTAGACTCCTCCTTTAGAGATGCAGGGGGATGGATTAGATGACCTTTGGACAGGTGATCAGCCAGGATACAGAGGTTATAATTTATGCCTGTAGGGACTCACTCATGATTAAACTGTGCGCACAGGTTGTTTAATACAGATAGGGAAAAAAATAACATGGTGTATTTAGTTCCTGTAACCTCAGGACGTGTATGACATATTCAGCAGAATCGGGCCAGGGATTAATATTGCTAAGGTCAAGGTGGTCATTTTGGGCACAGAGGGGATAATCTTTCATATGGGTTCACCATTCTTCCATATCTTGGTTCATCTATAATGGACTGGCAGAGAGAGATGGTTATTAGAAAATAAAATGCACTTGGAAGTCTCCCATGAATCATTTATGGAAGGTACCATGCTGGGCAAAGCCTCTGAAAATATGGCTGTCAAGGGCAATGCAGATGCTGTTTCTGTTTGAGTCTCAAGCATGACCATTGATGGCAGGAAGGGGCTGGAACACACTGAAAGGCACAAGTGGGCAGAGTCCACCAAGGTAGCCTTCAGAAAAAGCCACGGGATGGTACCTGTTCTGTGGGGTACCTGACCCAACAAGAGAGGCTGCTTTCTTAATAATCTATACAGGATTATTCTGGCTCCACACTCATATTCCTTCCATGATCAGAGGAGGAGGGATTGACCAGGGAGGCAATTCATTCAGCCTGAGGTTTGGCAATTGGCTTTTAGGATTGGGAGCAGCTCAGGAGCAAGAAGGGGTTTTCTCTTGGCACAGTCGGTGAACGGTGGTGTGATGGGATCGAGGCTTTGGGGACACCAGCAAGAAGGTTTTAAATCCTCTCTCTGCCCACATCCAGAGTATCAGAGCCAGGACAGTGAAAACGTAGGGACCTTGGAAGGCCCTCAAAGGATGAAATTAGAACATTCTAGGTCAGTTCTATATTAACTCATCAAGACTGTCTGGAAAGCTTGAGGGGAAGCTATGTGTTAACTATGGTGCTGGACTTCACAGGTTGGAGGCCACTGAGTGAAAGAGCATTGTGGTTGAGGATGAGGATCCCGAGTCCAGGACCTGCTTTTCTTGAGCAAGAGGCTGGGAGCAGTACTCTTTTGGCTGAGAGCTGGCTTAGGACTTGGCTTCACAGCATGCTGTCCTTCTCTACTGGCTTTAGCTGGCTACCCTTGGTAGAACCATTAACCACCCCACCCCAACCACCACACACATGCACACATTACCGTGACCATTAGACTTGCTATCTAAATCTTCAATAATCTGGAGAGGCAGCCTTCTCAGACAGGAGGATGGTCTCTCCAAACCATACTGACCCGAGCCTCTCGACTGTGCTCTCTACCCTCCGTAAATGAGGATAAACATGTTTCTTTACACAGTAGTGGCACCAGTCAAGTGAGAGGAAATCTGCAGGAGTTATTGGCACACAGAAGGGGTCAGCCAAACTTTAATTTCATTCTTTCCTTCTCTCCTTCCCAAGACTGCAATTCTGTCTTTAATGCATTCTTTTGGCATTTCTTGGCGGAGCTGGTAGAACCTTCTGGAATACTTGTTTTAGTACTGCAGAATATCCAGGCCCTACAATATTGGCTGTTCATCTGATCTTATGCCTTCCTTTGTTTGCTCTTCTGGGTTTTTTTTTAATGTTTATTGAGCTCTACATTTTTCCCCTGCCTCTTCCCTCCCCTCTTCAATCCTCCCCCAAGGTCCCCATGCTCCCAATTTACTAAGGAGATTTTGTCTTTTTCTACTTTCTATCTCCCATGTAGATTAGATCTATGTAAGTCTCCCTTAGTGTCCTCACTGTTGTCTTAAGTTCTCTGGGATTGTGGTTTGTAGAATGGCTTTCTTTGCTTTATGTTTAAAAACCACCTATGAGTAGGTACATGTGATAATTGTCTTTCTGTTTCTGGGTTACCTTACTCAAAATAATGTTTTCTAGCTCCATCTGTTTCCCTGCAAAATTCAAGATGTCATTATTTTTTTTCTGCTGTGTAGTACTCCATTATGTAAATGTACCACATTTTCCTTATCCATTTTTCGGTAGAGGGGAATTTAGATTGTTTCCAGGTTCTGGCTATGACAAACAATGCTGCTATGAACATAGTTGAGCACATGTCCTTGTGGCTTGATTGAGCATCCTTTGGCTATATAACCAAAAGTGGTATTACTGGGTCTTGAGGAAGGTTGTTTCCTAATTTTCTGAAAAATCGCCACAATGACATCCAAAGGGGTTGTACCAGCTGGCATTCCCACCAGCAATGCAGAAGTGTTCCCTTTTCCCCACAACCTCTCCAGCATAAATTGTTATCAGTGTTTTTGATCTTGGCCATTCTTTCAGGTATAAGATTGAATCTCAGAGTTGTTTTGATTTGCAGTTCTCTGATGACTAAGGATGTCAAACATTTCCTTAAGTGTCTTTCAGCCATTTTAGGATCTTCTTTTGAGAGTTCTCTGTTTAGGTCTGTACTCCATTTTTTTTTATTGGATTATGTGTTCTTTTGTTGTCCAATTTCTTGAGTTCTTTGTGTATTTTGGAGATCAGATCTCTGTCTGATGTGGGGTTAGTGAAGATCTTTTCCCATTCTGTAGGCTGTCGTTTTGTCTTGTTGACTGTGTCCTTTGGTTTATAGAAGCTTTTCAGTTTCAGGAGGTCCCATTTATTAATTGTTTCTCCCAGTGTCTGTGCTGCTGGGGTTGTATTTAGGAAGTGGTCTCCTATGCCAATGCATTCAAGTGTACTTCCCACTTTTCTCTTTGATAAGGTTCAGTGTGGCTGGCTTTATGTTGAGGTCTTTGATCTATTTGGATTTGAGTTTTATGTATGGTGATAGATATGGGTCTATTTTCATTCTTCTATATGTTGATATTCAGTTATGCCAGCACCACTTGGTAAATATGCTTTCTTTTTTCCATTTGATATTTTTTGCTTCCTTGTCAAAGATCAAGTGTTCGAAGATGAGTGAATTGCTATCTGGGTCTTCTATTCAGTTCCATTGGTCCTCCTGTCTGCTCTTATGCGAATACCAGGCTGTTTTCAGTACTGTAGCTCTGTAGTAAAGTTTGAAGTCAGGGATTGTGATGCCTTCAGAAGTTCTTTTATTGTACAGGATGGTTTTGGCTATCTTGGGTTTTTTGCTTTTTCATATGAAGTTGAGTACTGTTCTTTCAAGGTCTGCTTTTCTGTGTTCTTAAGGCTTCTATCTCTGTAGTTTCATGGCCTGTGCCTTTGAACACTTCATTGGCCAAGCTATCACCTCATATAATGGGTAGAATTGGTACAGCTATGGGGATGGAGTGCTCCGGAATTTTGCAAAGTGCAGTGGATTCCATAACAGAGGGGATGATATGAACTTTGAACAATGAAGACTCCTGAGCTATGATTATAATGCAATGTCATTTTCGCCTCCATGTACTTCCGTATTTATGGAGAAAGGTCCTCCTGGATTGTAATAAGTCCATGCAGTTCCATGACTTTTTGCTCATTCTTAGGTCATTAAAACTTCTGCAGTGAATTTAAGGCATCAAATCTGTTTCAGATCCAGATACTAGAATGTTTGTGTCCATACAATTGCAACAATCACCCAATATAACATCTAGAGCCACTGTAGGTAGATAGCCTATGAGAGTGAGGGGATGGGTCAACAGGATTCATCTTCCGTTTTGAATTTAATTAAACTTATTTGTGTGCCTGTGTGTGTGCATGTGTGTGTGCATATGTGTGTGTGTGTGTGTGCGTGCGTGTGTGCCTGTGTGTTTGTATGTGCAGGGCATGGTGCTCCTGAGGAGGTTAGTGGACTTCAGTTCCTGCATGTGGGTTTCAGGGATTGAAACCCTGCCAGCAAGCACTCTTGGCCCAGTCTCTTCTTTCTTGATCAGTTGTCCTTCTGTAGCTCTTGGTCAGAATTGGAAGCCGTTTGGAGTTGTAGCAAGCAGGTAGGGGATGAGAGCTCATGGAATGGAGAAATGTGTAATAAACTACAATAGACAAATATAGCCTCTGGGCCACGGTGCATTCTCCTGTGCATGGTAAAGGTCTCATTTTCCTCATTGCTGTGTAAGGTCAACTCAAGGAAGAAAGATTTTTTTTTTTTTTGGCTCATGGTTTGAAGGCACAATCCATCATGTTGGAGAAGGCAGGGTTGTTGGCACATGAGGTAGCTGGTCCCGTTGTATCCACAATCCAGAAGCAGGGAGAGATGAGCGCTGATGTTCAGCTCGCTATCTTCTTTGGAATTCTGTCTGGCTTCCTGGCCTATGGGATGGCATCATACCTATGGGATGGTGTCAGCCACAGTCAGGGTGGGTCCTCCCTCATCATATCCTCACGAGCACACCCAGAGGCAGGTAGCCTAGGTGCTTTTATAACCAGTCAGGTTGACAGTGGAAATTAGCCCCCAGCTCCTTCTCTGCCTTGCCCTGTGACTCTCTTGCCCAGGCCACCACTCCTTGGTCACAGTCACACATTCATACTGCTTCCCCAGCTCATGGGAACCACTTCAGCTCGTCTGCTGAGGATTGCTCACCCCTGAGGTGAACCTTTCCATCAGAAGCCATGATGGCTGCCTCCTCTCCCTCACAAACCAGCTTGGTGAGAATTTGTAGATCAGTTCCAAGGTTGAAGAAACATCTCCCTCTTTCCTTGGTAGGAGCAGCCAGCCTCTCTCTCTCTCTCTCTCTCTCTCTCTCTCTCTCTCTCTCTCTCTCTCTCCATTTTATATTTCCAGGCCGGAATCCAGGCACTATGTGTCCCTCATCACTGGAGACATATGCCAAGTTTCGAGCAGTATTCCCGAAATCCCTTTTGCCGATTTGAGAGGAGAAACAGGCTCCTCCAATCCATCTCCCTGACCCCAGAAAGCAGCAAGGCTCACGATGCATCCATATTTCTTTTCTAAACATATCTTCCTAAATCTTTGATTTCTAAGGGTCGGATTGCTTTATGCTCATGAGAAGGATCTGAGTGAGAACTTGAGTTCAGAAAGAAATTCTTGTGTTTTTTTTTTCCTTGAAAGTTTATAGGTAATTCTGGAATGTCCTATCTACTGTGTCATGGTGGCCCATCTCATTATAGCATTCACATTGATCCTGATGTGACTGCGGATGGCAAGAAGGTCCACGAAGCCAAATTCTATGCTTGACAGGGACCAGAGCACCTGCGTCTGGACCATTCATTCCTTGTGGTAGATGGTCCTGTGGGAACCAGCAAATCTGGCTTGGGACAATCAGAAATTCCTGTGGCTTCTCCCTTGGCTTGCCAGCTGATGATAGAGAGATGGATTGCCTAAGTTAGAGAACAAAGTGGTGAGTTCTTAGCCTTCGTGGGAGAACATTTTCAGAGAGCTCAGGATGCTTCTTTCTTCCCTTGCTGTCTTTGCTTGTCGATAAGGCTGACTCTCCTAGAGTTAAATGTAGTTGAATGACAAGGAATCTCAGGTGTTGGTTGCGGTTCATTCTCAGCTTGGATATTTTTGAGGTCTCTCATCCTGGCACTGGGGAGAGGAACAAGCTTACAGTCTCCCTTGATGTCAGTATCACTGAAGGGGAGTAGGCATTGAGGAGCTAGAAGGAAAAGCAGGCATAGAGAGGGGAGGTTAGCCACCAGTGTCTGACCAGGCAGGGTAGAGCTGGCTGGGAAGGCTGTCCAACTTCTTCAAAACGGATGAGTCCATTTGATGTGGCTCTGGGAGTGCTGTCCAGCTGTTTTTATGTGTGGGTGTTGAGTCTCTCCTCTGAACTTGGCTGCTACTCCGCAAGGTCAAAGTCTACCTGCATCCCCCACTTCTACCACCTACACTGAGTCTCGTGCAGGTCACTGGCCACAGTAGGGGCTTGGTTAATACTGATTGAGTGGCTGAAGCCGAGGGAGCTCAATTAGAAGCAATTGCTAACAAACCTCATTACATTCCGTTCTGCTAAAGCCACAAGTGTTCATCAAGGGCTTTCTAGGTGTCTGGCACCACACAGAGCCATTACCTAATTATTTTGATCTGAAGCCAATGGAAAGCTCAAAATTAATTCTTCAGCCAAACCTGCTTTAATGCAGGGTTATTATGGGGGAAATTATTGGAAAAGGGTAAAGATAAGATGGAAAAAACACAAAAGCACCCACAGTCCTATTGTCCATATTTTCTTAAATCTCTTCCAAGCACATCTATAATTGAATATACAACTGAGTAATTTTGTTTCATTCATTTTATTTCTCATATTTAAAATCGATCTACAATATTGTTTTGATTCTTTATATAACATTTCCCATCTTCATAAATATAATACATACTCATTGTAGGAAATATGAAAATAGCAGAGTGTAAATAAGTAGCTAAATGACATCATAAAATTTCTTCCAAGATTCAGTTGCTAACTTTATTTCCTTCAAGTCTTTTTTCTGTGAATTTGTATGAGGTTTACAATACTGACAACCATGTGCTATGCAGAGATTATTTGAATATTATTATTATTTTAATGTGTGTGACTTTTGTTTACGCTGGAGAACATTTGTTTAATGATGTAAATCTGTGTTGCTTTTGCTCACGCTGCATTTATTTAACTCTGTGAAGCTGTGATTCCTTGCCTGTCTAAAACACCTGATGATCTAAGAAAGGGCTGAATGGCCAATAGCAAGGCAGGAGAAAGGATAGGCGGGGCTGGCAGGCAGAGATAAATAGAAGGAGAACGCTGGAAGGAGGAGCAAGAGAGAACAAGGAGAGAGGGATGTCGGAAGCTAGTCACCCAGGTACACGGTAAGTTGTAGAGAAACAAGTAAAGAAAAATATACAGAAATAGAGAAAGATAAAGGCCCAGAGGTGAAAGAAGTTAAGAAAAGCTGGCTAGAAGCATGGTAAGCTAAGGCCAGGTGTTTATAAGAAAGAATAAGACTCCGTGTGTGATTTATTTGAGAGCTGGATGGTGAGCCCCCGCCCAGAGCAAAAGAGACAAAAGAGTAAAAAGAGTAAAACAACCAACTACAATTATTTTTAAAGATTTACTTGTTTGTGTATGCGTGATATGAGTACAGGTGCCCTAGAAGATCAAAATAGGGCATCGGATCCCTTGGAGCTGGAGTGGTTGTGAGCCACCTGATGTAGATGCTGGGCACTTGGCTTAGGTTCTGCAAGAGCACCAAGTACTCTTAACCACAAAGCGACCTTTCCAGCTCCCAACAAATGTCTTAAATGTGATTTTACTTTTAGCGACATAATATTCTGTTTGTTCAAATGGTTGATAACAATGCCAAGCACAGAAGGGCCCATGATGATGATGACTGTCCCCTGCCCACCTCTGTCTGTCTCCAGTCCCAATACTCAGCGACAGCCACTTTTAGCACTTCTGATGTTTTCCTCCAGTAAGGCTAGGGAAGTCTGTATCTCCAGATGAGTCTGCGACCATTTCCCGCTTGTTGGTATTTGACATTATCTGCCGTGCTTCCTGCTTTGATGGGGAGGCTCCCCCATCCCTCCCTCTCCATGGTTCCGACTCACCCCTTAGCTGGTTTGGTGTAAGCACCACACTTTAGACTTGTTTCAGCTACTTTCTACAGTCATTTTGACTATACAGAGGATAATCCACACCCGCACATCTTTCTCATCCTCCCCGCGCCCCTCCCCCCACCAGCTTCGGCCAGCATCACTTCAAGTCCCTGTAACACCTGAGCTCTCCACGCTCACATGGGTTCATCTGGAAGGTTAACAAGGAGTAGACAGCACCTGTGTCCTTGGCTCTGCTGGTCTCCCAAGGACCCCGGTGCCGTCTCAACTGCTCTCTGTTTGAGTTTCCAAACTCTTCTCTTGCTTTACCAAAATTTGTTTCTCTCCACCTTTTCCATCCAAGCATGCACGAGAAGTTTAAAAAAGCATTTTTCAAAGACCCCCCTTTCTTCCAGGGCCTTCCCAGTCTGAAGGGTTTGGTTCCCCAAAGACCCCC
>NC_022009.1:20889129-20972297 GCF_000317375.1 Microtus ochrogaster | reverse complement strand
CCCCCTTTCTTCCAGGGCCTTCCCAGTCTGAAGGGTTTGGTTCCCCAAAGACCCCCTTTCTTCCAGGGCCTTCCCAGTCTGTAAGGTTTGGTTCCCCTTCTTCCGGGACTCTGCTGTGTCCAGTTTTGGTTTCCGTTGGTTACAGCACATGAAGTACTTTCCAAAGGCCTGATATGGAAGGATAAACGTCTTGAGTGCTGGCATATTCCACCACTTGATCAGTTCTCTCGTTGCTTATGGAATTCTCAGTTTAGGGAATTTACTCTCAGCATTGATGTCGTAATCACCAACATTACTTATGAGAAACTAGCGATCAATCTGCTTTTCCTTCATTCGTAGAGAGCTTATTTTAGACCCACTGGAAATGTCTAGAATTTTACCCTTTATATATAGTATTCTGAAATTCCACAATAAGACGCCAAGCACAGGTCCAGGTTTGCCCTGACCACCCCACCCCCAAGTCATTGTACTAGTTATTTATAGGGGTTTTTATTTTGCTGGTTCATGGAAATTTTTCATGTATTATCTCTGTGCTAATTTCATATCATAGAGGAACTATGAGAATGGACTCTTCTTATTTTTATTTTTGTGTATGTATGTCTGTGTATGCACACATGGATGCCCACTGAGGCCAGAGGAGAGCGTCAGATCACCTGGTGGTTGTAAGCAGACCTGTGTGGGTGCGCAGGGACCAAACTCTGCTCCTTTGAAAGAGCAGCACGTCTTCTAAACCGCTGAGTCATCTTTGCAGCCTGTAGTTCTGTTTTCAAAAAACCAACAACTTAACGCTTGCCTTCTCACAAAAATCTGATTTTTTTTCCTTTGGATACATTTCTAGAAGCAAAATATAAGATCAAAAGGTACAGACATCGCTGGCTTTGAATTCTGCCGCCCACCTGCGTCCCGGTAAGTTTGTACTATTTTTAAATGTCACCATCAACAGGCAAAACCTTTTCTTTGTTATACTATTGCCAGCTTCAGACAGTGTTAGTATTTTTTTTTAATGTTTCTTTAATGGGTGGGGATGGTGGTTGCTTTTAAACCGCATTTCATAAATTATTACTGCACTTGGACATCCTTCCAAGTGCTTTTCCCCCTTTTCTTTTTCTTCAAATTGTTTATTTATGTCTTTTGTCCCAAATGGGTTTCTGTTATATGTCCACAAGCTCAACAGAGGCGTTGTAGTTGTGGCAGGTTTGTAAGTGTTTGGCATTGAAACTTCTAGAAGGGCACCTAGAACCTGGGGGTTCACAGGTGGGAATTCTGACCAACTTATGGGGTCCCAGGTAGCACCTTAACATTGACATCCAGATACCCTCCTGTGATCAGTATTCCTGGGGGTCCCCAAAGACAGTTAAACCTGAAGTCACAGACAGAACTTTATCTTTCTGGTGTGGCCACTGCTCTAGTTGGGTGCTCTCCCAACTCGATGTCCTGGAGGCATCCACTAGACACCTGACTGGGAACTGCCGTCTCTGGTTGGTCAGAGATGTTCCCCTTCCTTGTATCTTAGTCCTTATCACACATAGTTCTCAATTCCCTTTTGCAGTGTCTAGTACGTTACACCGTTTCTGTGTTCAAGGATCTTTCTGTGTCATAGAGAGCGGAGGAGGCACTAGGCCATTATGAAGGAACTAAAGTCTAAGGTTTCCCAGATAAACCCACCAGACATGACTGGTCATAGCGCATTGAGCCCTAAGGCTCAACCTGGATGGAGAAGAAGGGGGCCTTTTGATGAAAGAGTCACATGTCCAAAGAACAGATCATGGAAAAGAGTTAAGCAGAGTCTAGAGGTGGCCGTGGGGACACAGGCGTCATAATGGGCCAGTCGTGAAGGATCTGGATGCTGTGATCTGAAATTTAGATTTCATCAGAAGGTGGATTATAATTGTCTTCTGCACACAGCCACTGAATACTCTTAAACAACCATGGGTTTATGTTGGGCATCAGAAAAGTAATTCTTTTAGGGATTGTAGAGGAGGCCAAGGCCTGTATGTTAAAAACGTTCAGATGCACACAACCTCCACCTTAGCCCTCTGATGTAACTCTGGCACCTGAGCTTAGGAGTCTTAATTTGTCCTAGAGTCATTGAAGCAAAGAATTATGATAAAACAATTTTACAGCCCCTAACATACAAAAAAGGAAAGTATATAGGAAAAGAATTGTTAAAACAGCTCTGTGTCTAGGGAAGCAATGTACGTTCAAATCACTCAGATAAGGGCTGGCTTCATCACTCTGGAGCAGCAGGGCTGAGTCCTGAACGTGTGGTAAGGTGAAAGGGCCAGTGGAAGAGAGATGCAATGGCTGGATGCTTAGGACTCGGCCTTCATGGGATGCGGAACTCAAGAAAAGGGAGGGGAGAACGTTTGAATGGATGTGTTCTGCCACCCCTCAACACTGAAGGGACTCACTCTCCAGTGTCTTGGAGAATTACCCTTGCCTAGAGATAGCTATCTTGTCCAAGTCCCTCTTGCTGCCCTAAACAGGCTGCATGCAATGACTGGTCAATATCTGGGTATGACAGCCATATATTAGGTCCCCCACTCCAATTCAGAGTAACTCTGAAGGGCTAGCCTGCTCTGGAGCACAAGGTGTGGCTGACTGAGGCCCAATCAAGGCTCGGTTTCCTCCTTAGTCCAAACTTCCCTTTCTCTTCCCTTGCTCAGGTGTGTTAAGTGGGTCTTCAAGGGAACTTCTCCCATGGCCCCCTCATCCCAGAGTGTCCCCCAGAGAACTCAGGCCTACAATTGGCAATCTCCAGGCCTGTGAGCAGCACAAGTGATTGTGCCACACCTTCACATACGAAACACAGATGGCGTGGATAAGGAGGGAGATCGTAACCGGAAATACTGAGGTTGAGCATCTTGAGACCTTTGAGACTAGAGTTCAAAAGAAATGTGTAAAAGAGTGAGGACATGAAATGCTGCCTTCGGGCTGCTGTGCTCATGAACTCATAGTGGCTATGGCTACCTGCACAACATCCGTAAACAATCCAGCCAGTCAACATTCTGCATGGATGGGTTTGGGGCTCATGAGGCCCCACTCCTAGAGGAGGAAATACTGGCAGCCGATGATGGCTAGGGATGGGATGGGATGGGATGTTTTGTTCTTCCTTGGGGGATGTGGCTGCTGGTAGGCTGCTCATGCTAAGGTGGTTGACTCTCTACCCATGCATATGGAGGCAGCGCCAAGTGAATTCACTGAGTTTTTTTTTTTTAATATGACAGGCAGATGGGAGGAGGATGTATTGAGGTGGGATCCAGGAGAATTTGGGAGGGGGGTAAGGGATGGATTTGATCAAGATACATTGTATACATATGTGAAGATGAAAGAATAAATAAAAATATTATAGAAAAGAAATGAGTAGATTAATTAAGTCACTAGTGTTCTAGGGTTGGTTGGGAATCTTGAATTGTCCCAATTCCAATAGGAGGATTGGTCCATGTTTCTTGAAAATGAAAGGAGCCACGATTCTTGGGTTTCTTTGAGTTTTGAAAGTCTGACTTCCCCTGTAGCTCCTGACTGTCTCCTGGATACACTGGGTTGCCTGAGCCTCTATCCCTCCTTCCCTACACTTCTAACCTGGTCATGTTTCCACCCTGAAATCCAGGCATACTTCAGTCTCTCCCCTGCCTGCTTCATTTGCAACCTTGGATAGACTCTACCATCTCTGGGGGTCAGTGAGAAGCCTAGCCCTAGTGCAAATCACTCGCGTGCCCCACTGGTAAATACTGTGAGCTAGTCACTGTCAGTCCCCATTTTCCCTAGGCTCTCTTAGGCACAAGTGGTGATGTCTTCACATGGTTGCAGAGTTCTGTCCTGCTGGCTATGACTTTACACATGCAGAACTGCACGTCGTCAGGATGCTTCTCTTCTGGTCATCTTTGCTCACCAACCTGTCTGTGTCCTGTGGTCCTTGGCAGTCGCTTTTCTCCTGGTCCTGCACCGATGGCGGGTTTGTTGTTCCCATTCAGTTTATCACTGCATTTCAAATTTCAGCTTTTCAGAGAGAACTCTTTTGATCTGGCCAGAGTAGTCCTCCTGTGCATCTTGATTACATCATCCATTTTATCTTCACCGCATAAGCGCTTGTCTCTCTGATAGCTCGTATTTGCCTCTCCGTCTTCCTTCAACTGGAATGGTAGGACCCAAAAGGAGGATTTTGTGAACATTATTCACCCTTTGGTCTCTAGCACCCAGTATGGTGCCTCGTACATATTGGGAATTCAGTGAACCCCCAAAAAACTAAGAGAATCTGCTGTTTGGCTTCTGTGGACTTTTATCATATTGAATTTATTAAACACCTCTAGATACTGCAGCAACTGGAAGTAAGTCTGAAGTCCTTGTATCCTCTTTCTCTGAGTTTCCTGTATGTTGTGCAGCAAAGCCTGCCTGAAATATGATCGTGTGCGACGAGAACCCAGGCACATCGCCTGCCACCTTGGCTCCCAGTTCATTTCACCTTTTGGATGGTGATTCTTTCGCATTTTGTTTCCGTCTGCCCATTGGCTTAATTGGCAGTGATTAGCAGAGGGCGATCTACGCACATGAAACACCTGCTTCCCACCCGTGTCCCTCATGAGTTGTCCTCACTGGACTCTGAACAGGGAGCTTGCAGGTATCCTTCATGGCTGAGTGGGCTTTTCAACTTTTCTCCAGGAGTCAGTTCCAAACTGGCACCATATGGGTGGCCACCTGTGTGTCACTTTGCCAGTGCTGCATCAAACACACCTGCCAACTTGTGAAAGAGACCAGGGGAGGCCTGAGAGTGTCCAGGAGGATTGGAAGAAAAATTGGCCCAAGAAGAAAGCTAAGCCAGGGGGAAGTACTTTTCGTTTTATGAGTTGGGTTGCAATTTAAATGGCCTCTCTCCACTTTTTCATGCAATCTTCAACTAATCAGCTCTTGTATCATCTCCATTGATCCACTGTGGAGAACATGGACAAATACATCAAAGGCTATTTGACCTCTATCCAGTAATAAAAAAAAAAAAAAACAACAAAAAAAACCATACTGGTACCACAGTGATCAGCCAGAGTTCTCCAGAGAAACACAGAACCAATAGGATGATTAGTTGATGGATGGATGGATGGATAGATAGACGAGATGGGATATTAGCTTATTGGTGCACTATGAAAGCTTAGTCCTCGATATGCCACCGAACGCTGAAGAACCATGGAAGCTATGGTAGTATGTCAGGGCCAAGCCTGGTTGCTCAAGAACAAATGGAGTTAATGGTGTGAGTCTCTGTCGAAAGCTGAAAGCCCAAGGATGCTGGGAGCTGCTGGTCTAAGTCCCAGAGTGCAAAGGCATGAGAACATAGAGCTCTGATATTCAAGGACAGGAGAAGGGCATGCCAGCTCAAGGAGAGAGAGGATGGGTTTGCTTTTCCTTTGCCCTTTGCACTTATCTGGGCCTTCAGCTGATTGGCCATTGTCTGCTCACATTAGACGCAGGTGGACTTTCTTAAATAAGTCCATTGATACAAATACCAGTCTCTTTAGGAAGCAATCTCCCAGACTTGTCCAGGGATAATGCTTTTCCAGCTAACTGGGCATCTATCTAATGTAGTCAAGTTGACACCTAAAATTAGTCATCATAAGGCAGAAAGGAAGGGCACAGGTGGGGACTGATTTAGTGTTAATTATTGCTGTAGATCCAAGAAATTGTTGACTATCTAGTTTGGTTGTTTTACATGCTGTACCGAGTTGTGTTCTTTGGATAAGTGCTGAGACTTCTAGACCCAAGAGTCAGCAAATCTGATTGGATGGCTCTCGGTGGAATTCATCAGCCAAAACTGTAGGTGGGACTCTGGGCTAAAGGTATTTCAGTTGAAGATATTTCTCGGGTTTGTTTACGTGGTTCTGCCATCAAGGTCACATGTATGGTCTTTTCTATGTAGTCCTCAATTAGGCTCACCCCAAGCTATTGGTCCATGAGGGCATTTACAGCCTTCGTTATTTTATTTGGTTTTTCATGAATTCAACTGCTTGATACTTTTGCAGTGGTCACTGTTCTGTTGTAGTAAGAACAGTGCATGAAGGTGACCACACTATCCTTGAGGTGGTGGGGTCCACAGGGAGGAAGGGAGATACAAATGCACAGATGACCTATTGTAAGAGCTCACTAAAGGGGACTTTTATTCCAAGCATGGGGAAGAGAGGAATTAGAAAATATTAATGAAGACTGAGGCTTCTGAGCCAAGTTCTGGCAGAAGAGCAGGATTTTATTTGATAGAAGCATATCAAGTGTTCCTAGCAAAGGCGACCGATGAAAGGACTCCTGGGACACAGTGCATCAGAGGGTACATTTGGAACTAGCCTGGGGACAGAAAGAGCTGGGAAGAATTGGCCAGAGTCCTTGCAGGAGAAGACTTGAGATTTTGGAAAGATGGCAGTGGCTGCAGAGTGAGTGACCAGTGGGTTGAAGAGAGGAAGACTATTGTATAGATGGTCTTGTTGTCTTATTGGTAGAAGTCAGACAAATGCCAGTTGTGGGGAGGAAGGAGAAAGAAGTTGAGAGTGAAGACATATAAAAGGAATTGTCAGATGATCTGATATAAAAAGCGTTGAGGGAATGATTGATGTTCAAGCTGTGGCCTCAGGGAAACAGATGGATGTGGTACCAAGAACTGAGATAGAGGCCCCCGTGAAGAAGTCGGTGGGAATGTGCCTGTTTCTTGCTGTAGTTTGTGAAGGTTTGGGTTCGCCAAGTGCCACCCCTCTCTCCTTAAGAACCTGTCCAAAGAAATAAGACTCCTTTTGAACTATGTAGGGAAACCTGAAGGGAACAAGATGCCCTTCCAGGCATGCACTGGACCTTGGGCACTGTCCACTCAGGGCAGACTGAAGTCACCTGCCTGCAAGGAAGTAGACACGTGTCACTGAGCTACTAGACTCTGAGAAGGGGACTCATGGCCCACACCTACTTATACCAGGCAGGAGGAATGGACTGGGGGTCTGACTTTGCCCAGCAAGCCTTATTCTCTTTAGGGAAGGAGTAGTGGACAGCCTGACTGTGTTCTCTGGGTATTTGGGCCCCATCCTGGCCTGGTAGGAAGCTGAAGAGCTACTTGAAAGAGATCATATGCATAGATTATACCAACACCGGCTCTACTTTCTCTGAAAAGCAATTTCAAAGCCACTTCATTCTCCACCTGCATTTGGCTAATAGCCTGATTACAGCCACGCTAATAACCTTCAAACACTCTCAGGAGCAGCCTTGACTCTGAAAGCCACTGTCTCCCTTCCTCCTTGTCCTATTTCATGCTTCCCCAGGAAGGCAACGACAACAGCTGTGCATTCCTCCCGGGCCTGAGCTACTGCGAGGAGAGGCAGATGGCTGTGGGCTCATTCCTGAAGTGCCCTTCTGGGGACCATCAGCCCCAGCTCCCAGGCTGACATCCCACTCAGGGCTACAGGTCAGAGCATAAACAGTTCTTATGAATATGGATGCCGAGGATGGCTGCTGATTGCTTTCGGTCTGCAGGGCAAAGCTACCACCCTGAAGTAGGCATGATATTTTGAAGGTCAGAGTGAAGGGTGGTCTTCTGAGCCATGAGAAAGGCCATTTTGAGATTTAGGATCCAGTCGCCATCAGGAGAAGCAGTACAGGGAAGCATTTGTCACGCTGTCCCTTTGTTCAGCTCTGCCATGTGCCTTGGCAGCTTCTAGTTAGGCTGGGTGGTTAGATGCTGCGAGAGGATTTTTTACAGCGATGAGTAGGAAAACATCTTCTAACTCCAAGGGGCGCACCGTTCTAATTAATAACGTGGCTGACGATGGTCCCCTGTATGTGCTCCCTTTCCTTTCTTGTCTAGATCCCACCCAGTCTCCTTCATGAACCTTCCCTGGTGGCTCCAGACCATATTTATGTGGCGTCTAGTGTCTGGAGAGCTTGCTTCTGTTTGTGACTTACAGAATCTAAATCCTATTCATCCAAAGAGCTTTCATGTCCATTACTAGTTTCCTAGTCATTTGGTTTAGTGCCCAGAAGCCAGTATCCGAAGAGAAAAATCTCCATGGCATTCAGAGGGATGCTCTTACTACAGGTCATGATCCTATGGCTATGGGACTGTCTTATCCTAGGAGAGATGTCACTAAAGCCTGGTCCATTACAGATAACTGCTCAGGGCCTGAAAAGATGACTCAGTACATAAACCGCTCTCCACGCAAGCATGAGGATAGACGTTTAGATCACCAGTGCCCATGTAAATTCTGGGTGAGCATGGTAGCATGCCTGAAACCTCAGATGCAGAGGTGGAGACAAGGGGTCCCTAGGGCTAGCCAGATTAGCACGGTTGGCGGCCTCTGGGTTCCGTGGAAGATCTTGCCTGCTTCGATGAACAAGGTGGAGAGCCACAAGGAAAACTCCTGACATTAGCTTCCCCCACCACACATACCTGTACACTTGCAAACATGGATACACACATGCTCACACACCATACCCACAGACGCATCCACAACGAGAAAAACAAAAATATCATGCCCAAGTCCCCTTTAGGGCCTCTGGGCAAACCAGGCTGGAGGTTTCCTCCCCCTTTCTCTTCCCTCACTCCTTAGAGCAGAAGAAGAAGGATGCAGTCTGAGTCGGGTTCATTGTATAGATGCCTGGCTTCCTATCTGGCCCGGCATACAGGACTGAGTGCCTCATTCTGGCCTCATTTTGATGGTATTTTGTGATAGTGGCCCATAGGGGACACTGAGAACAATGAACAGGGGCAGCGATGACCAGTTTAGAGGTCCCAAGTTGTTCAAGGATCTCTGTATAGTTATCAGGGAGCTTCCAGTTATTCCTTTGATGATTACCCTGAGCTCAGTGATCAAGAGCCTAGTTAGGAAGAGCATGGGAGGTGCTTTGAACCTGGGAAGAGATGAAGAGATGGAAGGGGTTGATGGAGGGGTGGCAGGAACACAGACGGAAGCAGGTAGGCACACATAGCTTGGATTTTTCCTTAAGGAGCCTAGCTTGGTCTTCTCTAAGCTACTGCACCACGCTTTCAACTTATGCCCCAAATGTCACGATGATCCCAATTCTATGGCTTTGCCTAAGTCAAGCCATTTCTCTTTCATCACTGTTCACTTGACAAATGATTACTTAGCCACTGAGCCTCAGTTCCAATACTACCAGCCTGGAGTTCTCAACCCCAGGACCCCAGGATTTCAAATGCTTTGCAGCTCCTTTTACTCTCATCCTTTCCCTATGAAACCTGGTTCTTTTGTGCATCTGCCTCTCTGTGAACTCCTGGAGGGCTTCGTTCACCTCTGCACTTTCAACAGTAGCCCCGTACCCAGCACTCTCTGGGTCCTGAACAGATGCTTTCAAAATTGAACAGATGCTGAAGCAGCCACTGAGCTGTTTTGAGCAGGACTTCACTGGTGCTAAAGGATTTTTGCCTAGAGATAGACGCTGCGGTGGATAAGTCAATGTCTGAACCTCAGCTAAGGCAGGTGAAGTAGGAAAGGATGGGGCATAAACTGGATTTGCTGCCAGTTTGAGCGTGGAGACCGAAGGAAGGGCTTTAGGAACTCACTCTCAGGCCTTCGTGCTACGAATCACTAAGGGAAACATCTTACAAGAAGAGAAGATGGTAAAGGTTCTCTGAAGCCAGGGGAGATAACCATGAGCGTTTCCTTTCTCTGATGAGTAAAACAAGAATCTTTCCGATGCGGGAAGTGGATCTCTAATGGCTGGAGCAGGTAGATTGGTTGTTTGTGTTCTTGGTTGGAGAGAGAAGCAGATGAGCCAAGGCAGAGGGAAGGTCGGTTCATGTCAGTTGTCTGTCTACTGCAAGGAAGGGAGCATTTCAGTGGCCAAGGACTCTGTTCCTCGAAGGGAGGGCGGAGGCTGCTGTTCTGAACTAACCTGAGGCCATTCCTGCAGCTTCTGCGCTTTGTCTTCCCTGGAGTCTCCCCTCTGATGGGTGTGGTGAAAAGCATGGTTGCTAAGAGCAGAGGGCCCCTATGTCAGTGGGATCCACGGCTCAGGTTAGAGCTCTGCCTATCTGGCCTCTCAGGTTGGAGAGCAGCGCCTAAGGATGTGAGAAATGGCTTCCTGGGATGGGTGCTCTGCTGGCCTTCTTCCAGACACGGGGAGGGGGAGGGGGAATGCAAACAGTGGAGAAAGGCTTGATCCGGTGGTACTTCTGAGGGAAATGTGGGTGACCCTAGGGGAACACTGGCTAGAGAGTCCATTCTCATCCTCAGTGACATCACCTCTGGACCCCACATCATTTCTCTGTATGTCCCATCTGGTCTCGAGCAGCCAGCCAGCCAGCCAGCCAGCCAGCCAGCCAGCCAGCCAGCCAGCCAGGCAGGACTTCTGGTGTCCTGGTTCCAACAGGTGCAGTGAACTCGTTCCTCCCTGTGCTTTTGATAATGTATATAGAGAAGCCAATCTGGCTTCTTTCACATTGGCCTCTTCTTTTTTTTTTTAAATTTATTTATTTATTAAGGATTTCTGCCTCCTCCCCACCACCTCCTCCCATTTCCCTCCCTCTCCCCCGATCAAGTCCCTCTCCCTCATCAGCTTGAAGAGCAATCAGGGTTCCCTGACCTGTAGGAAGTCCAAGGACCGCCCACCTCCATCCAGGTTTAGTAAGTTGAGCATCCAAACTGCCTAGGCTCCCCCAAAGCCAGTATGTGCAGTAGGATCAAAAACCCATTGCCATTGTTCTTGAGTTCTCAGTAGTCCTCATTGTCCGCTATGTAAGTCTGGTTTTATCCCATGCTTTTTTAGACCCAGGCTAGCTGGTCTTGGTGAATTCCCGAAAGATCATCCCCATTTTCTCAGTGTGTGGGTGTACCCCTCGCGGTCCTGAGTTCCTTGCTCGTGCTCCCCCTCCTTCTGCTCCTGATTTGTACCTTGAGATTTCTGTCCAGTGCTCCAATGTGGGTCTCTGTCTCCTTTCATCGCCTGATGAAGGTTAATATTCAGGAGGATGCCTATATGTTTGTCTTTGGATTCACCTTCTAGCCTCTTCTTATGTTTCCTGGTGACATCTGAACAGTCACAGCTGGGGTTGTACTAAAGGTGAGTGTTTTTAGAGGCAGGGTAAAAAGTGGACAAGGACAATGATAGAAGTGGGAAGGATGAAGGAAGAAGCCCAAAGATGAGATCTATGAGTTGTCAAAGATACAGGACTCTAGAATTCCGGCCATATTTAAACACAGAGAACCATTTCTTCTTTGTAAGGTTTTGTTCTGTTTAGATTTTAGCCAGGCTACCCTAAGCAGTTCATATGTCAAGATTTCAGTTTGTTTGCTCAGATGATTTTCTTCAAAATATTTTTTTTTTTGAGAGAGAGAGAGAGAGAGTATGTAGTCCTGGTTGTCCTGGAATTCACTGTGTAGACCTGACTGGCCTCAAACTCACCATCTTCCTGCCTCTGCTTCCCAAGTGCTGGGATTCAAGGCATGCACCACTATGTCTAGTTTTTTTTAAAGTATTTAAATTAATTTTTTTTTATTTTATGTGATGCCTGTTGGCGTACATGTATATATGTGTTGCAGTACATACAGAGGCCAGAAGAGGGCATCTGACCCTCTGGAGGGGGAGCTACAGGTTGTTATGAGCCACCATTTATGTAGGTGCTGGGAATTGAACTCAGGTCCTCTGCAAGAGTAGCAAGTACTCTTAACCACTGAGTCACCTTTCCAAACCGTGAGATAATTCTTCATTTATACATTTCACTTGACCATGAACATAGAATTCTGAGCAAAAGAAAATTATTGATAAGATTGTATCCCCCAAAAGTTTGACATGATGGAGGTGGCTTGGTGCCATCGCTACTGCCCAACAACATACCTGTTGTTTGGAACAGTCCTTCCTGGGGACCTCAGTGCAGACATTGCTGAAAATGACTGGAGTGGACGAAGTGGGGGCACAGCTTCCTGTGCCTGGGATTCTTTCACATCCTCGCTACTTAGATGACATGAATGATTCCCTTAAATAAAAGGGAGGTGTTCTGGAAACAGAGGTTAATACTGTCACTGCACCCACCTGTTCCCTCTGCATGGAAAGCAGAAGGCATCCTGGAGCCTCTGTCATTCAAGCTAGGGCCCAGATTGAGGAGCCGGAGTAAATCGCTATTACAGCCACTTCATCACCAACATCAAGATCACTAACACATCAGGCCCCTTCTTCTCAGATTGTGAAGGGCAGCAGGTTAGAGGCTCTGAGGGACCAAGAGAGAGGTTAGGTGGATTCAATACTGTCCTGACAGATGGTAAGGAGGAGGGACAGACAGACCTTAATTCAGTCTGTACCATGGAACTATGGCATAGAAAGATATGTCTCTCATCTCTATGCCTCAAACAATATTGTAACGGATTCTCATTTTGTTGCCCCCCCCTCAAAAAAATAGTTCTATTCCAAACAGCAAAATAGAACAAAAGGGCCGATGGCTCCTGGAGCCGGACGCATTTTATGAGATTACAGCTGAGTTGAATCTGCCCGCTGCCAACAGCGCATTAAAGGAACGGCATTATTGTGTTGGAGACCTGGGTCCCTTTGCTCTAAACTGTCAGTGTTTGTTATCATTACAGACTAAAGGGCAATGTTATTGAGTGAGAACTCTACACACACCGCATGGGTGAGGGGAGCAGTAGAATCTTGTTTATTCTTGGGCACTCTGTAGGTGTGTATGGCTGGGGTTGGGGGGCATTCCCAGGTAGTACAACTATGTGGACCATACTCGTGTGGGCCAGCAGACATATCTAAGTTGGTCTTCTAAGACCTGGAGGATGTGTCCCAAATAGGGAACACAGATAGCTGAGTTTGCGCTCCCTTTGGGGGAAAGGAAAGTAAGGAGAGCTTCTCCTTAATTGTGTTCCTGGCGACTGAAGTGCGAAGTGGTTCACCTTGAACTCCACGGAGGAGCTGGGTGGCTGCAAATCAAAGGCTCACGATCCCCAGATCAGTCCACTAATGAGGCGGTTCTATGGGAGGCCCTTGAAGCCGGATGACAGCCTCCACACGTCTTAGCTGTTCCCAGGGAGTAGTGGGACAGACGTGTGGGATGCCAGATGCGGAAGTGAGAAGCAGCAGTCAATCCATCCAGGCTGCTGGTCTTTACCGACCTGCCTAACAGCACATAGCACCTGCATCCAAATGGGCTGAGCCTTTATTTCCTGGCATTTGTGGCGGCTGAGAGAGGTTCAATACAGAGATGGCTGTGAGGGAAGGAAATCTGGCCATGCTGGCAGCACACACCCTCCCTATGGCATCCTTGCTTTCAGACATGGGCCCATAGACTCTCTCTGGGGCTGTTCTGTCTCCATCCTCATCTTCATCATCTTCAATGCCCTCACCTCTGGGCCCCACGTCATTTCTCTATATTCCTCTGTCATGTCTGAGCCCCACTGCCTTCCTCCATTCCCACCACTGTCAGTCCAAGAGATCCCAGTATGCCCCCAACGACAATCTCCGGCATCCAAACCATCCCTTCCTGGAAATCCTCCCTTCCATCCTGTCTAGTACAGCCACTCTCCTGGCCACACCTGGATCCTTCAAAATTGCTGACCCCCAAGAAAATGAACTTGGAAACCATTACTCCCATTACTCCCCACTCTGCCTGTTCTCACAGATCTATTGCCCCTGGTCCTCAAGTCCCATCCTTAGGGCTCAGGATAGTCCTAGAATACTATCTCTATGCAATGCCTCCCCTGATCTGATTCCTCTGGTAGCTTCAGCTCCCATGCTCCCCTTTGAACCAGACTTACCACATGACTTCATGTTCTGCCGCAGCCTTTTACAAACCTGCTCCTCTCTGAGCCCTCACTGCCAAGACCAAGTCACGGCAGTGTCTCTCTCTGGTCCCAGGCTCTGACCTTTCAACTCAGAGTCCACTCCAGTCCTGCATGCTGTTTGTGCTTCCATCACGAGGTCCTTCTACTGCTCTCCAGTGGCCAGTTCTTCAGATCTTCTGTCCAATGTGCCTTTTATGTGTATACATGTCTCTGGCTTGTGTCGTGATAGGTTGGCTACACGTTGATGCCTTCTACTAGAAGATATGGTCTTTGAGGACAAGAGCCAATTTTATTCAACTCTGTTAGCACAACTCCTGCCCTATGGCTAATCTTGATGAACGTTGCATATTCTTTCTCTCTCTCTCTCTCTCTCTCTCTCTCTCGCACACACACACACACACACACACACACACACACACACACACACAGAATGGGGGAGCGTGTGTGTGTGTGTTTGTGTACAGGCTCGGAAGATAGCCTTGGATATTATTTCTCAGCCACCATCTGCCTTGATTTTGGTGGCGGGGTGTCTCATTGGCCTGAAGTTTATTTGCCAAATGGGCTAGTTGGTTGGCTGGAGAGCTCCTACAATCCATCTGCCTCTGCCTCTCCAGTGCTGGGATTGCAAGTTTTACACTATCTTTCCTGACATTTTCCTCCTATAGGCTCTGGGGATTGAACTGAGATCCTGACTAAGCAATCTTCCTAGCCCATATGTTCCATTCATAAACTTCCCAGTACATGCCTTCCATTAGATGGACCCCCGGGTCTTCATCAGAGAAGCCTCAAAGCCTGACCTCATCTCCCCCTAAGGTTTCCTGGGAAAAGACTCTTTTGGAGCCCCCTGCCAGTCCAATCCTTCCTCCCTGTAGTACTGATTGCCGGATGGCCATTCCTGGTCCTGTGGTGGTGGTGGTAGTGGGAGGCCGCAGGGACCAGAGAATGTCACAGAACACTGTGTGAACTGGCAGCAGTTCTGTGGGCTCACCAGCTGGCATGATGGGGAAGAGCCAGAGGGAAAGCTCATGTTTTTCTGCCCAAAGCTGAGAAGCAGGAGGGCAGCCAGTGGTCTCAGTGCTGAAGGCTTAGGAGGGAGATGTGTGAAGGTCACCTCTGACTGCTTTGTGTCTGACCAAAGAGAGGCATTGTGGATGCCATGTGTGTTCGTGTGTGGGCGTTGCAAGCCAGTGGGCATGTCTAGATAGCTAATAGCATGCTTCCACGGCAGAGCAAGAGGAAGATCCACTAATCCGATTTGTAATTTATCTCTTGGGTTGATCCCAGTGTTCCTCCTTTGTTTCTGAGTCGATGCATTTATCTGAGGGCTCAGTGAGTTCACCTTGGCAAAGTCTTGCATGAATAGAAGCATTTAACTTAACAGATAAGCACATAGCTCATAGTCCTGAGTGTGAGTGTGTGTGTGCGTGTGCACACGTGCATGTGTATATTTGCATGCAGCTGCTTTAACCCTTAAGTGAGGGATTTCCTCCCAGGAGGGGAACACAGGATAGGTTTGTACAGTTCTTGCTTTTGTAAAGGCATTGGCAGAGAGAGCCAGTTGGAATGGGGAGAGGGCTAAGCGCTTGTTTAAAGAGATTCTGGATGCAGTCAGACCGCAGCTCAAGCTTTTCTTTGTTCTAGGTAGGTGGAGAAGAGGCATAGCCCTGGGCTTCTCACCCTTCTTGAAATCTAGTGCCTCCTACCTTCCTAGGCATCTGTCACTGATGAACGCTTGCTTACCAAAGAGGTGGGCTTCTTGAGCCACCCCCTACCCCGCACACACAAACCTCCTGGTTTGCTGTGGTAACATTACCCACAGGAGCTGCTTCTTCAACTGCCTAAGGATACAAGACTAATAATAGCGCTGGTTCAGGTTAGGATGAAGTCTTCTGACCCTCCATCCAGATAGTTCCTGCTCACAGCCCCAGAGTCCTGGAGCTTACAGCATTGGGAAGCATGGCTCGTGCTGGATACAAGACAGTGTTGAAAGCATCTTTAGCTGACAACCACGAGTTCATCATCTAATTACATTAGTTCCTACCAAGAGGGTGTAAGGGCTTTAATTTCCAGAGCGGGTCAAGTCAGCAGAAGTGGATCACTCACTCTGGGATGACTTGGTACCTTCTGACCCAGTCTTTGGCACTGTGTAGGATTCAAAGTCGTCTGTGGATACCTAAGCCCACTCTCCCTGCTGACCAGCCCTGCTACTGACTCAGAATAATAGGATTTGATTTCTTCCTGGTTTATAGCGCTCTCTCTCTCTCTCTCGCTCTCGCTCTCGCTCTCGCTCTCCTTGCCTCCCTCTCTTCATTCTTTCTTTTACTCTCTCTTCTTTTTTCTAATAGCTTTTCAGGCATATGAGCCACCATATAATCAACTCACATAAAAACACATGCCAGTGCCCTCAAGTCTATCTACAGAGCTGTACAGATATGGCTAGAATCAACTTTAGAACAGTTTCGTCAGGCCCCCAAAGAAACTCTATATCCATTAGCAATGATCGTTTTCAGCCCCTCACCAGTCTCAACCAACTTATTCCTGGACAACACTTGATCTGTGTTTTGTCCCTACAGATTTGCCTCTTCTGGACACTCTATGTGCATGGACCTGTATGGTATAAACTTCTATGTCCAGCCTCTTTCACTTAACATTGTTTCCAGGATTGAAACATGTTATATACTAGCACTTCATTATATCTTTACTGTCAAATAATATTTCATCTTATGGACGCAACACATTTTGTTTTCCTATTTTCCAGTTGTCAGGCAGGGCTTACTTCCAGTTTGGGGTTATTGGGAGTCACACTGCTATGAGCAGGAGCGTTTTACATTTTTGTATGTTTTCATTTCTCCTGAGTATAATAACTAGGGGTAGGGGGACTGAGTCATGTATTAATTCTAGGCTTAGACTTTTAAGAAGCTGCCATACATTTTCCAAAGATGATTCAGCCCTTTATATACTATTCCCGCCATGTCTCATCTTGGTATTGTAGGAGAGTTTCAATTTCTCTGCAGACATCTGTTATTATCTGTCTTCTTTGATATTGCTAGCCTAGTGGGTGTGAAACCATATTTCATTCTGGTTTCTATTTGCATTTCCCCTCGTGGCTCACAGTGTTGGGGATCTTTTCTACAGTCCCTGTCCCTCACAGTGTTTGGGGATCTTTTCTACGGCCCCTGTCCATTTGTTTGTCCTCTTTGGGGAAATCCTCAGAGCACCTCTGCCCATCTTTTAACCGTACCCTTTATCTTATATTACTGATGTTCAAGAATTCTCTTTCTATCCTAGATGTATCTGTCAGCTACATGATTGTCAAATAGTGCCCAATCTGGGGGTGTCTTTTCATTTCATTGATGGTGTCCTTTGAAGAAAAACAGCTTGCAATTGTGATGAAGTCCATTTTTTGTTGTTTGTGTGGTTTTTTTCTTTATTTATAGTCTGGGGGCTATAGCTAAGACATCACTGGCTAACTCACAGGTCACAGAGGTCTACTCCATTGTTCTAAGAGTCCCACAGCTGAGCCTTTGATCTGTGTCAGCTGATTTCTGATTGTGGTGTAAGATGGGGACACAGGGTCACTCTTCAGCTTCTGTTTCATCTGATTGTGTGGCACCATTTGCTGAAAAGGCCATTGTTTCTCCCATTGAGCTGTTCAGGCACTGGCAAAGGTGGACGGCCTGTGCACGTGTGGGTTCATTGCTCGACCCTCACTCTCTTCCTTAGATATGACCTCACATCAGCATTACACCATCTTGAGGACTTGTATCGAATTCTTAAGTTTTGAAATCCATGTCTTTCTGTTTCCTGTGTACAGCTGGAAGCATGCGCTCTAAGTGAGGCTGGAATGTGGCTGGAGAGGAAAGCCTGACAACAGGGGCCAAGGACTTCAGGAGACATTAAAGATGGGGGATCAGAGAATGCCATTTTTACACCTTGCCCAATGGAACCTCGTGTAAGCCATTCGGTCTCTTTTCCTTTCCGTAGAGTGCAGGTTCTGAGCTAGTTGGCTGTGAAAGAGATCTTTGATTCTAATAATTCTGGAGGCAAGAAAGTTTCAGTTTGTTTAGGCCAATTCTACCATGGGACACCCCCACCCGCCCTGTGACTTAGTATCTGTATGCAAATGCTTGTTTGTGTATGTGTGTGTGAATATGTGGGGTGTGCTATGGGATAATCCTTTTGTATGCTGTGAATACGTATTGTGCTCCCTGGTTATTAATAATAAAGCTCATTTGGCCTTATAACAAGGCCAAATAAGGCTAGGTGGGAGAGCCAAACTGAAAATACATAGATGAAGAAGGGTGGAGCCAAGGGAGAGACTAGCTAGCTGCTGGGGGAGCAAGATGCTAGAGGACAGGTAAAGCCATGAGCCATGTGGCAAAATATAGATGATTAAAAATGGATTAAGTTATAAGAGCTAGTTAGTAATAAGCCTGAGCTATAGGCCGGGTGTTCTGTAATTAATGTAAGCTTTTGCATCGTTATTTGGGACCAGGTGGTTGGGTCAAAAGAAAAGTTCTATTTCCATTTATGGGAGGAAGGTTTGCAGGCAGATGAGAGCCATAGTGCTGTGTATATTGGGTATCAGCCTTCAGCTCCGAGGTGTTGACCAACATGGATTCTCCCCTATGTGTGATTATATATGATGAGGATTCTAGGTTATTTTGTTATGCTCATGCCCACAAACACCTCAGAGAGTACCAAGAACATGTCTAAAGGGCACAATTGGTTCAACATGTAGCATGATAGACATCAATAAGGCTAATAACTGTAATGGGTCTCAGTGTATGGAATATAGTTAAATTTGTGAGTTCACAGCGCTGCTGAAAACAATCCCACTATTATCTGGAAGCTCTGCGTTCTGTGATTGGTGAGAGACCACCAGTTGTCCTCCAGGCTTGGACTGGTTCTTACTGCCTTACAACTTTACCTGGTTGCCTCGTCTGTGGGCTCTGTGCCAGCATGTCATGACCAGCCCGCTGTCATCCCCTGGTATTCTGTGTCTGTTTCGAGAAGGTGGAGGGAGCTGCAAAACTCTTGGTGTAAGGGTCCGCCCACCCAGAGTTGACCAAGCTCTGCCTGTTGGTAAACAGTTTCCCTCTCAGAGACAAACCTGTGCCTACTCTCACACAGTACCACTGCTAAAGATTAAGGAAGAATAACTCCCCATTGGGAAACAGGCCCCACTAACCTCCTCCCGGGCTCCCTTTCAGCATCCTGCGCTCTCTGGTGCATTGCGACTCCCTGTTTCCAAGCCAGAAGCTTCTATTAGAAGAATAAAGCATGTGTTTCTCTGCAGGCTGCAGGTCCTGTGATCATGTGCCTTCTCAAATGGGGGCGTGAAGATTTCAGAAGGTTAACAAAATGGCTTTTGGTTGAAAAGGTGTGGCCAGTGGGGCTCAGGTGCTTGGTGGCAGTGGGACCTATGCTCTCAGCTTTGCTCTTCCACTCCTCTCTTCCCCCTCTGAGCCTCAGTTTCTTTCCATATAAAAGCAAAATAGCCACACAAAAAAAATCACTGAACCCAGAGAGAGGACGTGGCCTCAAAGGTCACCTACTGTACGAGTCCCTTTATGTGGCTTTCTAAAAAAGGCAAACACAGGGTCAGAAAACAGATCAATAGCTGCCAGGAACAGACGGGTGGGGGAGAGATTGGTGGCAAGGGGCACAGGGAACATTTGGGGTGATGGAGTTGCTTCATCTTGATGTTTTTCCCCCTGTGGGCATTACATCATTGTGTAAGTTGGTCAGGATTGATAACACTACACATAAAAGGGATGAGTTCTATTACAAAAGAACACACACACACACACGTACACACACACACACACAGCTCTCTGAGGTCTCTCTCAGTGCTGACCTGCACTGATTCTCCCTGAGGTATGGCCATGGACAGCAGAGAGGAATAGCCAAGGTTTTGATTTGCTTTTAAACGTACCCTTCCCCAACTCTTCCACCTCTCTTAAACATTCTTTCCATGATGTAATGGGAGAGAGAGGAAAGTGGCCTTCGTCTTTGTGGTCAGCTGCCCAGGACTGAAGCCTCTCCCTTGGTGTGGTGGTGGATGAGTATCTTGTTTCTATAGATGTCAGTTGTTCTCAGGATGGAAGCCCTGTCTGCTCCTCTTGTTCTAGGTCAGGGGTCTGAGTCTCTGGCTTGAAATGAACTATTTCTGAGCATAATCTCAGAGTCCAGATTCCAAGGAAGAAGCCACGTGGCCTGTAGGACAAATGGAATTGTTGATGGAGGTGTGACCTCTTTTCTTTCTGCCTCCATCCAGGTCTGAGTGAGGAGCACCCTCCCCAATAACCAGCTACTCTGTTGTTACTGCTGGGTATCCACTGAGGTCATCCCAGGGACACAGGGAGCCAGGCTTCCACTGGGAGAAAACAGCAAGTGGTTTTGTGGCAGTCACAGAGAGGCATCAGCTTACACGGGCCAACAGGACCCATCGCCTTTGGGCTGGTGGGAAGGAATGGCACTCTAAAGTCATAGGGGCATGCCTCCTGCCTGGTCAGGGTTTGCGACATCTTCCACCACCACCAATTCCCAAATCCATTTCAGATGTGGTATTCACACCAGATTCTATTTCTGGAGCACTTGCTGTGCGCCAGGTTCAGGCTAGGTTGTCCATGTGAGTTTCCAGCTCTTCTCCCGGGAAGCAAGTGTCCAGACAGACTACATGGCTTGGTCTTTGCACTCCGTACTGGTTGAAACCCCTATGGCTTGAAATCAGCCAGGCCTGGGAAGTCCAGCTCAGGGTTCTGAGGCAGCTGGAACAGGAGGAGTGTGCCTGATGAACAACTCTGCCCCGACAAACTCCTCCCAACCCACCCTCCTTGAAGTTCACTAGACCCTGTGACACTTCTGTGGCTGTGTGACCTATCCCTCGGGGTGCAGAGACAAGGATGTCCCACAACCTTGACTCTGGGTGCAGCAAACAAACACGATGAAGAAAGAGAAAGACGAGCCTGGCAGCTGCAGGCACACACAGTGCCGCCCAGAGAACTCGGAGTTCCTGGAGATGAGGGGAACATGCTGGTCAGAGATTTGTAGGCCCAGGAATGGACGTGTCCAAGGAACACCTGGGTTTACAGGCGGGCACATACCAAGAGAAGTCTTAGAATTAGAGACCCAAGAATACCCTGGAGGCTGGGACCAGTGAACAGCAGAAAACTTGCACCAAGGATAGTGCCCTTTGCCAAATAGGTCCTGAGAAAGGTATTTGTAGATAAGAAGCTGCAGGGTAGATTGCAGAATTCCTTTGGGTTTTAACTGGTCCCTTCCCCAACCCCCACCCCGAACTTGCACCAAGGATAGTGCCCTTTGCCAAATAGGTCCTGAGAAAGGTATTTGTAGATAAGAAGCTGCAGGGTAGATTGCAGAATTCCTTTGGGTTTTAACTGGTCCCTTCCCCAACCCCCACCCCGAATCTAAACAGATATTTGTCCTCAGAGGTATGTAGAATTGTATGCATACTCAATGACAGTTTGCTAGACAAAGATTGTGGAAATATGTCAGATGGTAGGCTGGCAAGGGGGCTATCTGGTTCCCTGGGAGGGGGGAGGCGGTTGGGGTTGGCTGTGGCAGAGGAAGGCGGAGAAGCGTGGCTGTTGTGGGTGGGCCAGGGGCCCGATGGCAGGGCAGAATACGAACTGGAAGGAATGGGGCACATGTCACCTTGAACCTGACCTTCTACATCAGGAGAGCTGTACAGTGAGACGGCCCTGGCCCTGAGAGACAAAGATGTGACTGGCGACCCATTCCCACATCTCTGAGATCACTCCTACTTTCAGGAGCAAAATTTCTGCCTCTGAGGCGTGCTGCGAGGAGCCAGCCTCCTCATTATCAGAGGGCCCTCGTGACTTTTTTCCCCATCCTCTTTGCCACAGCCTGATTTTCAGGCTCCAGGTGTCCCGCTGCTTAGGCAGTGGTGGGGAAATGAGATTGTCTGTCGCTCAGGAAACCAAGACTCCCTGTAAGGAACAGTCTGTATATGGCAGACTTTGGTTCTCAGACTTTATTTAACAGGGTCACGCCTGCGTACAGACATCAGGGCAACGTGACCACCTAAAGGAAGGTACCTTGGCAGAGACTTTGGTTGTAGCCTTTTGGTGACACTGAGATCCCAAGCTACTGGGACCATCTGCTTTTTCCTCTCTTGCTCTGGTGTCCCCAGGAGAGGGAAACAGAGAAATGGATTTGTGTGTGGTGGTGAGGGTGGTAGGTAGTGATGAGCCAAAGGAAACAGTAGGTACCTTTTTGTTATTGTTCTAGAGGTGCATTCTGCCCATGGAACCCCCAAACCAAAGAGCCACACATAGTTAGCTGGACTGTAGTGGGTTCAAGTAGTTGTTTATTTTTAGACCGTTTCCAGCATGTTTGGTCCTGGGGTCCAGTCCCCAAATTCCAGAAAAATAAACTAATGAGAACCACATGCACTACGAGGAGGCCATTCCGACGTCTGTGGTCATGCGGTGAATAGTCGTAGGCTATAGGACAGGGACCCTTAGTGTGGGCAGGGCTCCCCACCTAGATAGCTGATGGCAGCTGGCTCTGCCCCCTCACTGTGGCTTGGGGAATGCTGAGCCCCAGTTATTTGGATCCTGCCACCCCAGGGTCCCTGTCCTTTATTGCTACATTTGCTACTTTGCTACTTGATGGCCCCTGAGTCTTACCCAGGGGAGGCCTTATCACTGGGTGGCACTAATGAGTAAGTTGCTGGCATCTGCTGTTGCCATGGTTACATGAGCACAGTCCTCTTTTAGAGGGTCTGGTGGTAAGTTATTAGCAGTTTATTTGACCACTGTTCCAACTATCCCACGGTCCTTACCACTTATTCATCTCAGCCAGGTCCTTTAAGAGGCTGGTGACATGCTGTTTGACCCCAGCCCTGGGCTTCTCACTTCCTTTACCTTGTTGAAACATTCTCCTCCAATAAATTCCCCAGAGCCCAAAGATGGACAGCCCCTGATCCTTTCCCACTTGTGGAAAAGGCTTCTAGATGCTGTCTTCTGAAGGCTACACAAGGAGAACAGAATAGGAGGACACATTTCAGGAAAACACACCAACTTGCACAACAAGCAAGGGGGCCAGGCTCCTGGTTCTGTATCCTGTTGGTGAGGTAGTTTGAACATCCCAGGAATCCTGTTGGGCACGTCCCATGAGTTTGGCTGGTCCAAGCAGCAACTTACGTTGTAGGAGGCCCTTTCTGGGTACTAGCCTGGTACCTAGCTACTGAGCTCTGGGCAAGCCTGGAATACACTTCACTAACTGTACTTTCTGTTGGACCTCCCTTTGTTTCTGGGGCACAGCAACAGCTTGCCAGGGGGAATGACACTGCCATGCTACTTTCTAGAATGGCAGGTAGTTTCTTGTGCCTATCTGGGCCAGGCTGGTATAGCAGTGGGCTGGGCATTTAGATGTACAATCTCCCAGCTCTGTTCTTCTCATGCAGGGAAACCTTATTTCAGCTTTTGTCCCCTGCCTTGGCCATAGGTGTCTCACAGACTGAGATGCGGGGTGGGGGTGGGGGGTGTTGCCAAAATGTTATTTTCTTCACAAGTCATCATGGGGTAGAGTCTCATCTCAGAGACCATATTGGGTTAGGAGAGCCCAGCAGGCTTCTCGGGGCCACGATGGGGCGGAGGAAGGAATCTGCTTTGCTGAAAAATGATTACCAAACATAGATTTTTGTCTGTGTGTACCAGGTCAAAGGGAAGTTGGTTTATACCCAAGTTTTCAAATCTTTGCATGTCAAACTGACTTGGGTTTGTCATCTTGAGTTGAGTGGCTTTGTTTTATTTCCTTAGCTCCTTGCCTGATCTACTAAGGAACACATCATAGTGGCCACACACTGAGGTCACCCCTGTCGTGATATGAGGTGTGGTGTTGGGGGGCTTCTTGCTCCAGGCTGGAATGCATCTGAAGTGTCCGTCCTTGGCGTTATTGACCTGCTGACACTCCTCTCTTCTGTCCTCTGAGGGTGTCTAGAAGCTTGCCTCCCATTCCATCTCGGGACTAGAGTACACCTGGCTCTGGGTAGGCCATATGGCGACCTCCAGAGCGGGGTCAGTTTTCTGGTTAGCATAATGTAGAAACAGCGGACAAAAATTGGGGCAGAAAAGGGGCACAGAAGCCACAGACAAGAAGTCTGCCCTATCCAGGCTGTAGCCTGGCTTAGCATGTGTTGTCGAGTTCATGGGGGTGGGGGGGCAGGAGGCAGCCAGAATCCTTGTCCTGGATGGGTGAGGGCACAGATGTACCCATTGTTTGAGAACATCAGATGTCTTGGTGTCAGAACAGCCTACGGGACCCTTGGTAGGAAAGAGTTTCCTTCGGGCAATGTTGAGTGGAGATGAACTTGGACTACAATTTTGTTCAGAAACTGAAGGGTTCTGTGTAGAGGATTTTTTTTTTTTAAAAGAAAGACCTAGAGAGGAAGAGTCAGAAGACCCCATTACTCAGATTGTGGCTTCACTTCTTTCACTTATTATTCATGGGATCACCTAGTATTTACAAAGAGCCAGGCTCGGTGGGAGCAGCTGACGAGAGTCTGGGTGTTTATAGTCACTTTTGGAGGCTCCTTCTGATTTCTACCATATCTCAAGGAGAAGAGGAGTGGGAGACAGAAGAGGGGGTTAGGAATCTTAGAAGGCGGGATCTAAATGCCCGTGGTGGCTCCCCTGTGATGGACAGAAGGCTTGTGGATCTGGTTGTTGTGTAGAAGCAGGTACGGGCAGGCTTTGCGGGTGGGGGCTAGGTGGATGGGTCACATGGTGCACCCAGGAGGCTGGGACTGAACAAACACTTGTGTCTTTGGTTACCAGCTGGTGAGCTTGCTTTCACAAGCAACACTTTCTTTCTCCTTCCTTCCTTCCTTCCTTCCTTCCTTCCTTCCTTCCTTCCTTCCCTGTTTATATAATCCCAAGAGTTTTCACCTATGGCCAAAATAGATCAAAAGAAGGGGCCAACAAACAGGTATTGGCAGGGAAGGTGTGTGTGGGAGGGCGTGTTTGACTTTAAAAGCATGTTGCTTACTACAGCAGTGTCTGAGGGCTCGTGGCAACCACAAGAACAATGACAACTGTGTTACCTACCATTTGCTAAGCACCCCCTATGCGTTCAGGACCTGACGTGGCACTTTCTGGGCATGACTTCACAGCCAGGTTGGCAAATGGTTGTTCTGACACACAGGAAGAAGACAGATCTTTTGCAGGGTCTTACACAGTTTGCTCTTAGCTAGATGATTTGGCTACGTTTAACAGGGTACTTTGGCTGGGCCCTCAGAATGAGGTCGAGAAAAGGAACCTGTGGTTCTGGCCCAGTCCTGCCATTGTGCATATTGTGTTTTAGCTTCAGGAATAGCTGAACCTTAACCCACCAAGAGTCTGGCCAGGCCTGGTGCTAGCCCCACAGCCCATTCACCTCCAGGAACTTGGGCTACCGGTGGGGAGAAGCCCAATGGCCCCTGAGTTCATGGCCACGTTTATTTCTAGTAAAACATGAGGGAACAAACCAAGGTGCAAGGAGCAAAATCATTAGACAAGGAGAAATCATATTTTTAAGATTTGTCACCAGAACCTTCAGTGGCTGAACAACACACTCTGTCGTCTACACTGGACCCTTGGACATTTGAGGGGACCTGAGGGTGGCCACCACACCCACAGAGACTTCTTTTAAATTTGGTCTCAGAGAGGGTGGCAAGAACTTGAAGTGCCATTGGTGCTGAAGGTGTGACGTTTGACATTTTTGTGAAAGCAGTGTCTGTCGTCCGTCCACTACACCTGGGTGGCTACCAATGGGGGGGGGCAGGGGGCAGTGAGTGCAACAGAGACTACGCAGGTGATGTATAATACTATGTGCCCGGCTCCGCTCATCCCTCCCAAGTTTGCTGAAAGCCGTGGTTTCCCAGATGACTGGACAGGTGAGGTTAACATCGCAAGTGGTATTCAGGCCCCACGAAACATCCCCTGGCCAAGTTAGAAATGGGCCCTTGGAGAGAATAAGCATTGACGCGAGACTGTACACGAGAGAGGCATCAACAGGGGCCTCTCCCTGGCTGGCCCAGCACCGCTAGACTCTTTCACTCTGGTCTCCCCATTCACCCACCACGTCTCCCCCACCATTGCAATCCGTGGCCCTCACTCTTTCTCCTTCACAGTGACCAAATCTCCCCACAAGGAAGCTCTGTCGTTGGATGTGGAGCGCCGCCTGCCCGGGTGCTCTGCGGGCCCAGGCCCTGGGGTGGGGGCAGTCAGGAGGATTGCATCAGGCCCGTGAGGCGCTTGCCCGCCAGCGACTTTCCCTGCAGAGAGAGCCGACACAGAGCACGCACAGGTGTGCAGACACACAGACAGACAGAGACAGAGACAGAGAGCCAAACAGGTGAATTAATCGTTGTAGGAGTCACTCTGGCCAAACCGTTCAACCGCCCAACCCAGCTGATCATGTTGATAGGGGATCTCTAGGGAAGGAAGCCCCAGCTAAGGACAAATGGAAAAATAAACAGGACTTTGGGCAGGTTAAGGGAGTGAGTGTATATGGCTAGCACTCCAGCTGGGGTATGGGAGTTTTACTTACCAAAACCTAGGCATTAAGGCCCTCAGATCCTTTAAGACCCGTGGGCTGCCCTTGAACTTGGTTTTACTCTAGTGTGGAAGGAAACAGTCTGCTGGGGAGGTCTGAGGTCAGGAAGGGTGGGTTGACACCAAGAGATAGTGACTACAGATCTGGTGATTGGAAAGTAAGGAATTAATTTGTCACGGGAATTCTGAAAACTGTGAATCCTACTTTTGGAGGTTTGAGATAGGATTTGGGGACTTTGGGCCCCGGGTGCTGTGACTGTAAACATGACTGGAACCTTCAGGGTTCTCTGGAGGTGACAGGAAGGTGCACTCCTGCCACACTTAGGACCCTGATTCCCCATGGTAGTGTGACGACCCTGAACCAGGAAGTCTATGAACTCTTAAATCCTATGTGACTGTTATTTTCAGAATCAAAGAATAAGCAGGACGGTGAGGCACAGAGGCCTGGCACAGTCTAGTTGTCTACATGGTCTGTTGCCGTGGCTGAGGAGCCTGTGCTCTGAACAGCCCGAGGAGGCCCATGGGTGAATGAGGCTTGCTTCCCTTGACACAGTTCCTACTTGTTCCCTGGGCACCCTTTTTAGAAATTCATATTATTGGACAGGGGTCTCAGAGAAGAGGGTGGCGGGACCGGAACACATTGATCACCATGTCTGGGAAAACATCAAAGGCTGCCCTGCTATTGACAGTGGGTCAGTGACACCATGGCCATCTGCAGAGGGCAGCCCCATCAGCAAGGGCTGTGGAGTTTGGCAGTGAGAAAGTGCATGGGCCAACCGTTTCTCATGCTCATTTCCAAGCAGGGTGTGAGGGCTCATTTTGTTTACTGGGCTTGACTGTGTGGAAGCTGGATGTAATTAAAAAAAATTGATCTGGTTGGTGAAGCCTAGTAGGGTACTCAATAAACCTGCTGATTGATGAATTGATGGATAATGGGCAGGTCTAATAAACGAACAAGAGCTTGGAGTGCCAGGATCCAGGGCTGTGTATCATTTGGCTTAGCTCTCTTGGAGGGACACAGTCAAACTAGCAGAGACTGTGATGGCGTAGAGGAAGGCTTGCCCAGAAATGGAATTGCCCCCAGGAGCTGTCAGAAAACTCTACTTCTTTTGTCCCTTCATTTCTCCCCTATCTTAAAATCACACACGCAAACACACACACAATCTTCCCCATCAACAACCTTATATCTCAATCTTCAGATGCACTAAACTTAGCCTGCAGCAAGCTATGTTTATACTAGGCTAAAGCCTTTTCAATCAGATTTAAGAAACCTTTGAGGGTTCCTGTGCTGGTGTGTATGTGTGCACAGGTAGGCACAACCTCAGGTGTCATTTCTGAGGCGGCAATCATCCATCTTTGTTTTTGAGACGTGGTTTCTCATTGGCCTGGGCTCCCCTGAGTAGCCTAGGTTGGCTGGCCAAGGAGCTGCAGGGATCTGCCTCTGTTCATCCCTGGTGCTGGGATTATACCCACATCCAGCTTTTTATGTAGGCACTTTGGATATCAAACTCATGCTCTCGTGCTTGTGTGGCAAGCATGTTATGTGCCTAGCTATCTCCCCAGCCCATCCTATGCCAGTCTGAGAATCACTGGAAGGATGACCAGGCCTTTTGCAGAAGGGCCAGTGCTACAGTGCCCCTTAGAAGACAGACACCAGCTTCCAAGGCCTCCAGCCCAGCCTGGCTCTCACTCTCCGGGGCGTCCTTTCTCATATGGGCTGGGGAACATTTACCTTCCCTGCTGATTCATTTGGGCATGTGTCTTCCTGGTGTAGGCATAAAGGCAAGAATTATAGGACTGTGTAGAGACTCCCTTCTGGACAGATGTGAGTCTAAGGGCCTTCTGGGATGACGATATTACTTCCTGTCACCTGCTCATATGAAAGGTGCAGCCTAGCGCTGCAGTAACCACACACTCAATCTGGCTCCTCCTCTTCTACCCTTCCTCCACCGGGACCCCAAATTAAACATTGTGTACTTGGATATCTAAATTTAACTGATACATGTGGGAAAAAAATCCCTAGATCGAACTAAAAATGTCACCAATGTGTGGTTTAAAAGCTCAGAGACAAAGGCGGTGAAGTTTGCCAGTTGCCCAAACCCTTGCTGTGGTTCCATCTTCATTAGTGAGATCATTTGGGCTACAGAGGCACTGTGGGTTGCAGTAGGCTAGAGAGGTTTTTTTTTTTTTTTCTAGAGGATTGTTCTCAGTGATTTTAGCCCTGAGGCTCCTCCACCCTTCACCTTTCCCAGTTCTGCAGAAAGAGCCTGGCTGGATTTGGAGGTGATAATTAATCTCTACCTGCCAAAGACTCAGCCTCATAGCTCTGACTCCAAGGACCCATGGCCAGCCTGCCAATAGTGTGTCCCACCCCTCTGCCCCACTTCTCCCATTTCTGGGGACTTCAGGGATGAAACAGGTAGCTAAGCGGCCCAGGATCTTCTGGGAACAGTACCAGTCTCTCAGCATCCAGGTGGTGGTGTGTGGCCTTTGGGTCCCTTTCTTACTGCAGAACATTTACTGAGTGCTAGCTCTGATGCTCAAGATGGAGGTCAGGAAGGTTCACTTGGGAGAGGGTTTGGCAGGCATTCTGCTCAGTGGAGCAGGTCTAGCTGCAACCCACCCGCCACACCATCCTCTGAGTGAGCGAGGCAGGGCTATGGCCTGAAAGGAAGTTAATCACACAGGAGCAGGCAGGGCTGGATGCCTGACCAGGGGCTTTGGGGAAGAAATTGTGAGATTCCCCCTGGCTCAGCAGCAGCCTGCCTTCGGAAGAGCAGAGATTCCTGTGGTGTTCAGGGATCAAAGTGAAATCCTCCAGGCGAAGCTGTCTGTGTTCTGAGGTGAACTCCCCCAGAGGCTATGCCCAATGGGCTTGCAGGTTGCTTCAGGCACCTACTCCATCCAGAGCCTCCTCCTGTACCCCATGGGGCTCTCTCCTTCCTCTGCTTTTCTCCCATCCCTGCCTCCAGCTTGGACGATTCTGAGAGAAGGGGAGGGATCATTCTGCCAGTGCCTGGCACCTATAGAGCTACAGAGGCAGCAGTGTTTGGCGGGTGTGAATGTGTGGTGTTCCTCAGTGCCCGTCAGGTGGGATTGGGCTGTGGCACCAGCTCAGCCTGAGGCCTTGGTGCAGCTGAGTGAAGCAACAGAGGGCGACTAAAAATGCTTTCAGCAGGCAGCCTTTGTCCAAATGAGGGAAGCGTACAGGGATTAAGAACTGGACTGCGGAAGGTACATTCCAGAGACACCAGAGCTTGGCGCATAGGCAGAGCACCTCTTGCCTTCCACACACTTGGCAAAGTATAGCCCAGGAGAACTCAGGATGCTTAAACTTCCGGGATCAGGGACTCGATGCTTAGGTCACAAACACCCATACATTCAGCACCCAGCCCCAACCCATGATTTCATCTCTGTGGCCCTTGAGGTGGCTAGAAGCCTGGAAGAAGATGTTATGGGAATCCTTTTGTTTCTGAAAAAATGCACAAAAGGCATAGCTCCCTTTTGTGCGGTGCTGGAGGAAGAGCCAACATGCTGCTGGACATGCTGAGGCTCTGGGCATCACACTTGGAGATCGTAACCGACAAAGCATGCATGACCCCATGGCCACGAGCATTTGTCCCGTACTTACCTGGGAGACTGAGGCTAAGAAACCCATTGGCTGAGAGGAGAGCCGTGGCTCAGAGGGAAGCTAGGGGCGGGTGTCACAGGCCATACCGGGGAGAGCAGGGCCAGTCACTAGGGTCTCAGGGTGGGGGTCACTCTTTTTAATGTAAGGGAATATGGACATTTGAGCTGATAGGATTCTCTGACTGATCGTCTCACATGATCTAGGACTAAAGTTAGATGTCTGCAGTATTGATCAAATCAAAATCTAGGCTCCAGCGGGGTTTGTCTGGCCCTGGGAGAGAGGAGTGGCATTGGCGGGAAAGGGGATATAAGGGACTTTTGTAGGATGGTGGGGTGTAGGTTACATGAGCGTATTTTTTTGTCAGATTCATAGAACCTTATATTTCAGATCTGCATTTTACCATATACAATCATAATTTAAGGGGGAAACCACAAGAAATAAGAGGGAATAATAAGAAAATTAGGGAGGGAAAAATACCCCAGCTGTCTCATCACCGAGTTTCTCCTCCGTTTTCTTTGTTAGTTGCTGGGTCCACCTTTGCCATTCTAGAAACTGAATCCTCCCTCCTCCCACCTGGGAAAGACTCGGGTCCCTCTGGGCAGGACCAATTTGGGGCGCTATTTCTGGCTTCCATTGATCCCTGCTGAACCCCTTGGTGTGACACACAGGCGTCTTTCATCCTTGCTAATGAAACGTAGTGTTCTGCTGAATTGGGCACACCAGCCCAGAGATGGGCTGTCCTTTCGAGGAGTGTGAAGGTCATGTGTGAGCCCATGATGTTCAAGTTCACAGGGGATGTCTGTACACTGACAAACTCAGTGAATGGGGAGAGGTGGGTCAAGAAAAGCAGTCGGAAAGCCACAAGCCAGGTTCAAAGGCTAGGGGTTCTGGTGAGGGCTTGGCAGTTGTGGGCGGAGCAGAGGGCCGGTCTAACTTCAGCAGGTCTTTCCCTGGGGAGAACTCCTGGTGCTTTGCCAGCTCTGAGTAAGGCACAGGAAGGATTTGGATAGAAAGTATGAGGACTCCTACTACATCGCCTTTCCCAGCGGTATTTGAAAGTGGAGAGGGAGAAGGCTACTTCTTGGGATGGTTCAGGTGTCTGAGGAGCTCTGTCAGGGGACAACAGAAGATTCTGTACTTAAAATAGTTTCAAAGTATCTTCAGCTCCCCGTCTTTTCTTAACCTGTTCTCGACTATACGAAGTGGGGCTGGGGAAATGGAATATACAGATAATGGGATGTACTGAGGACTGCCAGACTACACCCACAGTGGGGCCAGACAGTGCAGCCTGATGGGAAGACGGTATTTCTAGACTGTTCCACCCTGACACAGGGAGTCTGTAGAGTAGGAACCCCATGGCAAGATTCCTGGGTGCTGATCCCTCCACGGCTCTCACCAAGCTTTCTGATCTCTCTCGGGGGTTGAAGGGCATTTTGATCTGTTCTAAAATATTCTATTTGAGTATTATATAAGAAGGTATGTATATTTAAAAAAGCCCACAGGCGTAGGTGAAACTCAAACTAGTAACAAAAACTTATAGCCGAAAAGTAGTATATATTTAGGTCAGGCCTGATCCTGAATCTGCTTTATAAAGTAAAAATCAATCAAGATAAAACCCATGAAAACAGCACCTCATGCCACATGTGGTGGCATAAGCAGGAAGGTGTCGGTGGGCGCATGGTTAGTGAGGGACTATGGAGTCTGTTCATCATTTGAACACCAGGACTGTTTTCAGGTAATTTTCCTTTGTTTTTGTTTGAAATTTAAATTTAGGCAAGAGGAGCTGCCAGCTACCATAGCTGGGTGAATGGAAATAGGCCAACCACTCTCTTGACATCCCAGGGCCTTTCTCTTTGAATTTTCTAAGTCTTCACCCATTAGGTGGCAACTATAGCTCATGGACCTCTCTTTGCAAGCAAACTTTTCCAGTTGCCCAGGTCTTCGTGGAGGCAGGATGGAACGGGGCTCATCACTACAGATCCAGGTTATTAGACAGCAGCAGCAGCAGCTGCCCCCAATGGCAAACGTCAGACCCCTAGGCATCTGACAGACACCTGGACAAATGCCCACAGCATCTTCACGGGTTAGGTAATTCTTTATCATCATGTAATGGATGAGGTAGGAGAGATGGAGAGATTTGCCTGAGAGAGGACAGTCACAGGGTGGCAGAGCCAAGGTGATCGGCCTCAGGAACTACCCATCTACTTGGCACACGGCCATGTCTCAAGAGAGGAGGCAGACAGGAACACTCGGGTACTAGGCACTTGGCGCACCTCCATACTTAACTGGACCCGCTTTCTGGCCAGTACAGGGTGCTTTTCCTTGAATATACTCGAGCCCATTTCAAACACTTTCTGCTGTGCTCAGGGGCTTTTCCTTTCAGATCTGGGAGTTCTGTGACAGGGGAGGTATCCCTCAGTGACTGGTAAGCCTGGCAAAAGGTACCTTTGCCAACTGCACTGAGCCAAGTGTAGGTGGGCACGGCTTGGTGTGTATAGATCTACAGCAGTGGATTCTGGACACACCAGATGATGCCGTCATTGTGTTTGTGGCTGTGTGTTACTAGTACCTTTAAGCTCTCCTGTGGTGACCTCAAGGATAGAAGCGGGTGTGACACTGGCTTTTTCTAAGATGGGTCAGGCAGAGTGGACTTAGCTCCTGTTAGAAATGACCCCATTCCAAGTCATTATGGACCAAGTGCCCAATTTGGAGTAGCCTAGACAGGCTAGGGAACCCTCCCTGGATGGTGACCATGCTCTTTGGCTCTTGCCTCCTCATTTCTTACGATATCTTTGCAGAGCTAACCTTTGCCAGTAGGTTTGGGTGAGCCACGAAAGACCCTCTTCCACATCCCTCCAGCTGCATAGAGACTAAGCTGGCACCAGGCAGGGATGCCAGGAGAGATGCGAGCGCAACAGCTGCGCCCAGTACTGGTGGCAGGATGCCCAGGCTTGGACTCTCTGGCCTGCTTTCCGTGCTATGCGTTTCCACCTCCCCCGCTGCTCTGCCCCCTCTGCAGTGGAAATCGCTCCCCCCACCCCAGACTATAGGGCCTTCCGTCACTATTTCCTCTCACTCCAGCGGAGCCACCTGCCCTTTCCACCTTCAGTCCACCCTTCAGCTGGTGGGAACTTCTTGGTGGTCTCGGGAAGGGAGGGGTGGGGGCGTTGCACTTGCAAAGCCCTCCAGTAGCATACCTGCCTGGGGGCCTGCACAATGTCTGCCTCATGCTCTTCTTTTCCTCCCCCCGCCCCCCAATGTACATGGAGATCTAAGCTCTGGTTTACTCCAAATTCGGAAAAGGCCAAAGACTCAAGAAAACAGGGAGATGACTGTGTTGCTATTGGCAACAACTGGATGCTCCTGTTTTTCCAACAGGGAAGTTCAAGTCACCCTTGGCTATGACCACAGGGTGCTCGCAGCTAAAGCTTATAATTTGATACTATGGACAAGCCAACAGAAGAAGTCGCTTGCTCGGCAGTATGAGATTCTCCTGGGGACCTGTGAAGACTTCAGTGCTATTTACCCAAAGGCACTTATCTCCTGCAAACACACACTGGCTGGTGTCCCTAACTATATTTCCTAAGGCAGAGCGACAATTTCCTGATTTACCCCTTGCCCACCCAAAGCAGGATACTTCATGAATACCCATGTCTACTTGGAGGCGTACGAAAAGCAGGTAGTTCCTTTCCCGTCCCTCTCTACCACCTTGACTGCAATTCTGCACTGTATGAGCTAGGCATCTGGGCTTTCTTAACCTGGAAAAGGGATAGGCTAAGCAGCATTCTCAAGTGTCATCTGGCTAGGACCAAACACCATTGAAATTCCTAGCTTCCAAGAATTTCCTACTTCTCTTTTCCTGCAGACTCTTTTTTTATACAGGACTAGGAAGGTTTGGGTTTTTCTGAGGATTCAGTCCCAGGATTGCTAAGGAAGGGTTCTGAAAGTCTTATTTTGAAGAGGAAACCGCAAAGTCACTGCAATTGGACCTAAAAACACCTGGGAAGTTGTTGGATGTGGGTACCCTGAGACATGAACTGTAGGATCACTACCCAGGACGGTGTTTGTGCATTGCCTCCAGGACAAAGGACTCATGTTGGCATCATGTCTGGGATACTCAACTCCTTGTTTCTTAGGAAGAAAAAAAAAGCTACAGATGTCAAAAACAGGGATTCCAAGAAATAGGTGCCACTGATTGTCCGTGAGACCAACGCATGAGGACAGGAGCTGTGAGCAGAGCCAAGGCCACAGGCAGACAGATTGTCTCTGCTGGACTGTGGAACACTGTCTATGCAGAAGGATCCCCAAGGTTAGAGAGTGTACAGACACCGGGATCACTCACCCACTGCTGGAAGGAAGCCACCTCGGGGGTGAAACGCGGCGGCCATTCTGACGCGGCGCCAGCAGCACTAGGCAATTGTGTTTGGGGGAAGGGAAGTGAAGAATAACTCATCCAGCTGAAACCGTGAAGACCTGCGGCTTTAGAGGAGCCCCTGCCCAGATGCGCATCCAGCCTTGACAGCCATGCAGCCCATGCACAGGCGCATGCAGGCCTGCAGCATATGGTGACACACGAACCATACGCCGAACACCTGGGTGTGTATCAAAAAGGCAGTGCACGCACCTGGGTACACTCCCGGTCACATGTATGTGCAGCCGTGTACACCCGCGCGCATGTCCACAGGGCAGGCATTCACATAAGCATCTCATGCAAGATACATAAGCAGCTATGAGGTTAATGGCAGAGATTTTTACAGCAGCTTCCAACCGTGCCAACATTTGACAACACTGCAGACTTGAAGCCTCGGCCTTTGGACGCATATAAAACATTCTCCTCAGGACAATTCATTTGTGTCACCCCTGTTTCTACCAACGCTACAAGCAGTAGGCGCCCACTCCCCGGGGACCTGGTTTATGGAGATGTTTTTGGAGCTTTCCCTGCCACTGGCTTCTGAGTCTTCCAACAGCCTTGCTGTATAATGAGTGCTTTAAAAAAATAGAAACTGCTGTTTATCTGGCAGATGGAGCAACTGGCCTTGGTGTGCGGTTGTATTGCTCAGGGTGGGTCCAGGCAGACACGCAGCTGAGAGGTGAGTTGCTCTGGAAATGCGGCTCAGAGGAGGGCTATGCTCAGAGGACTGGATTTTACACGTTTCTAGGGGACAAAACCATTCCTGGTCTGTGTCTGGACTAGGAGGCATTTGAAGGCCCTGGGCCTCGGTGGCAGTCCTGAGGCCAGGTCTCGGCAACGCAGCAACTGGGCCTCGGTGGCAGTCCTGAGGCCAGGTCTCGGCAACGCAGCAACGTTTTAACTGTGGCCCTTCCTACCTCTTGGGTTGATGAGACTCATAGCTCCAAGGCTTCCTGGGAAGCCCTTAAGAGCCACAGGAAATAGGTCACGTGCCAGAGGTTGGCCTTTTGGGCACCATTGTCCCTCTCCATTCCCCAGGAAAGCAGATGATCCAAGCTAAGTTTAAAGTAGGCCAGCAATAAAAGCTCCCATGCACTGAGCTGTTACCATGCCAGCCACTGTAGTAAATGCACCTTGCATACAGTGCCACTTACACCCCCCAACTACAAAATCAATAGAGATACCTACCTCACGGAATGCTGTTGCAAATGACATAAGACAGTAAACGGAGAACTAAGGCTGCGATTTTTGACAAATACTACTAAATAGTTGTCAAATGCGTAGGCTGCAAACAGTGTGCTGTGTGTAGAATTTATACTTCATCTCTTACTATTCTCTCTTTTACAGAGGGAGAAACTGAGGCTTAGACTATCTTCTCATGGTCATCCAACACAGGGGTAGAGTTGGAGGAGAGAACCAAAGTCCCTCTCAAGCAATGCCCAGCCTGACAGGGTTAATTTAACACCGTGAGTTCCCAGGCCATGGCAGCTGTCACTATCATAGTCTCATTTAGTGCTGACCTCTGCTCTGTGAGGCAGGATTTGTTATGCCCCTCAGGTCCACGAGGGACTCTTCCAAGCTCTTAAAACCAGTATCGGGTAGAGCAAGTGAGTGGGGGTTCCATTTTGGCTGCCTGCTTCTGACTCACTTCCGTCTCTGAATTTCTATAGGCACTAAAGGGACGAGGCTCTGGGGGAAGAAACAAGCAGGTCAACTGTGGGAGGAAAGAGACTGCAGGCTGAGCATGTGGCCACGCTTTTGCCATTCGATCCTAGGTAGTTACTGCAGCTTCGTCGCAACCCAGCCCCTCCTCTAGTTAGGGACACCCGAAGAGGTAACTGGGTAGGAACAGGAGCAGGCTCAGAGGTTCAGAGAAGCCAGGTTAGAGGGCCCAGCCTGGGGCCAAAGATACTCTCCGGCTGGCAAGACACACCGCACCAGCCAGTCCTTGCCACCTCTGGAGCTCACGGTCCTAGCAGGAACCAGGTACCACACCTGGAAGAAGCTACTGAAAGGCAGGCCGGGGGCCCTGGTGGGTACCGCCCAACCCATACTCCTTGGTGGTCCTACAGACCTAGGAATTAGTCAAGAGAACTATGATTGAGGACTAGCAAATGATGGGCTCTGAAGCTCTGTATCATTACCAAGGAAACCTCCACCAAGTATATGACCTCTGGTCATGATCACCCACATAGAATAATGGTTGCCTCCTCTTCACGTTCTTTATGGATGCTCTGGAACCATATCGTAGCTATCACCCAGTACCAACTCTACCCGCAGACTACAGGGCTGTGCTTTTGGTTCTAGCTGGCTAGTCTGTGTGTTCAACAGACATGGAGGGTCTACCAGCCTACTGTTTGTGGGAGAGATGACGATTGGAGGCAGGTGCCCCTCCTCCAATCTCCCCGCCCCATACCTCCTAGGTCAAGGCCCCCTGCTGCTCCTGATCAGGGATTTAAAGGACCATCAGAGAACATAACAATCACCAACCCTGTCTGAGCTTTCTTCTGCGTTAAAAAAAAAAATCTTGTTAAAACTTTGCTGACTTTCTCAGGATCACCATGTTTAATGAGAGGCCTCAACGAATTTGAAAGCAAAAGATGAAGAGAGGAAAAAAGCCATGAGCTGTAATCACCATAATTACGCAATCCCAGGATGAGCTGAAAGCAGCCCCTGGTGAAGCTGGAGGGAGTGTCATCTACAATCGGGTTGGTTCCAGGACAGCTGAAAAGAATGTGACATGAAAGCCCTTCCTTCCCCAGAGCCAGGTCTAAGATGGGCTCCCTAGGTGGGACCAGGGAGGAGGGGTGGGCAGGGAGGGCAGTCTTTCTGGTCGGAAGCCCCTGGGGGCATGCTAGGTTCCTGGGCTGTCTGCTGCCTTGCCTGGAATCTGCAGTGGCACTGGGTGGAAAGACTAATGCTTTTCTGCTTTCAACAAAATACCCATTCTGATGGGAACTGTGACAAGGCATGCTTTTTTCCAACCCAGGGCCGGGATGCTCTCTGCTCCTGACTGTGCCCAGCCCCCTGTGCCAACGAGTGCCTGTGCCCTTCGCCGGTTGACCTCCTTTCAGGCGTGCGGAGGAGAGAGTCCTGTTGCCCAGGGCTCAGCTGCAGCAGCAGCAAATGGTCAAGGTCAGCGAAGGGGAGAGGCACGGAAGATGTAAGGAGGGTAGAAATTCTGGTGCTTGAATTTCCCCTGCTTTCTGTGTGTCATGTTTACCTGCTATTTTTCCAAGGCAGACTCACGGATCCCTCTTCTCCGCTCTCAGCAAGCTCCCTGCTTATAACCCATTCACCTTTCCCACCGCTTGTAGACCACTGAATTAAACATGGCGAGACCCCTTAAGTAATTAGCATAGCCTGGGATTCCAATTGGAAGACATTATGAAATTTAGTGCAGAAAGTTCCCATGCAATGATCTTGACCGTGGAGCTTATAAACGCTGTCAGAACATTCTCCCCAGGTCTTCTATCCACCTGTTCTACTTTACCCATTGGGGCAGTCTAGATGGCCCATTTATCCTGGGAAGCAAAGAGGATCGTCAGGTTTGCTTGAGGCCAGACACCCCCACCCCTTAACATGGTTTCTCTGTGTAGCTTTGGAGCCTGTCCTGGAACTAGCTTTTTTATAAGACCAGGCTGGCCTTCAATTCACAGAGATCCGCCTGTCTCTGCCTCCCTAGTGCTGGGATTGAAGGTGTGCGCCACCACCACCCGCCCGGCATGGCCAGACATCTTTATATACTCCTGTCTCCCTTGTCATGACTTTCACAATCCCTTTCTCTTCTGAATTTCTTCTGACTCATCAAAACCCTGGATAGGATACAGAAGGTTAGCATGAAGATGCCCAGAGCAGCACAAGGCATCCTCTGGCCTGTGATCATTTCCATTTCTGTTATCAGAGCCTCAAGCTATGATAATGATGATCAAGAAATGATATGTTGGAGAAGTGGGCAGAAGTAAACATTAGTTTCGATCTTTGGGTTGAAATCTAACAGGTTTCTTTTTTTTTTTTTCCAGTAGTAGGATGTCACTAGGGTCACCCAGGAAAAGGAGAACAGAATGCCCTGCCAAATGTTAAACCAATGAGGCCCGCTCCTGTTTGAGACCGTGCTGCTGCTGCTATGCTCACAAGGACAGGGCCGCGTTGAGGGAGAGTGGCAGACCCACTGCTGTTTGGGCCCTGTCTCATCTTCCCACCCAATAGGGAGCTGCCTTCAATGCCCCAGTCACCTTCTCTCCTTGCTTTATGAAAGATGCCCGGGCACTGAAAGTCCCTCTGCTGAACTTGCTCTGCTCTCCTTCAGTGTCCCGGGTGGCCATTGGCTTCCAAGCAGCATCCTATAGACTTTTCCCTACAATGTGTACGTCGTAGGTGTGCCCTCCTCCTGCGACACTGTGCTTTCTTAACTACACGGCAACCTGAGACATCCTAGCTGCTTTAACAAAGGGAAGCACCTACTCCTTTGTTTTCAGAGTGACTCATTAAGTCGGGGGAAGACCTGCATGTCTTAAGGCCTTGCTTGCCAGTCCTCTGATCTTAAGCTTCCCTACTTCCCTTTCAACTCTCCAGTTTGGACAACAGACAGCATCCAGTCTCCTTGACCTTGGGATAGGTAGTCTCGTCCTCTTTCCAGGACCTATAAGCCCAGTAATGCCTGGAAGTGGCTCTCTCTACTCTGTCCTGCTGACGGGACCACGGTGGGTTTGTCCCCTAAAGAGGCATACACAGTCTCTTGAGTGATCTGCCTTCTCACTGGACAGATGGGAGCCCACGAGGTCCCCATGTGGATGCATGGGGACAAGTGCCAGAGTCTGACAGCACAGTGACAAGGAATAAGCTGGAAATCCCACAACCCCACAGGCCACCGCTAAAGCAGGATCACTTACCAGCACGATGACTTTCCTAAGTGGGGGTGGTCAGGAGGCAACAGGATGGCAAAGGGCTCAGGTCACCTCCCAAAATAGATCCCTGCCTGGCACATAGACAGTCTGCCCCTAGCCTGCTCACTGGGAGACTGGCAGGGATGAGGTCTGGATCGAAATCAGCTGCCAGCTGAGCCCTTCAGCCTCAGAGGACTTGGGAGTTTCAGTCAGCTGCGTGGCACACTGGGGTCCGGGAAAGGCAGGAACAGTGATGTGGGGGCTGAGGGGAGGGAGGGCATCCCAGAGACTTGCTTACTCCAGTGTCCTGATGCTGAACTATACACACAGTTCTTCTCTGAACTGGTACTGGGTGGCCAGGACATTTTGGGGGGTGCTTTTAGTTGTCAGATTGTATCCTCAGTTGTAACAACTGGGGTTCTGGTGTCAGGGCCTAGGGATGATGAATTGCCCCCAAATGACAATGAAACTCTGTATAGAAACAAAACAACCAAACAGACCCTGATGCCGCTGATCAGTTCACCAGGGTGTTTTCCCTGCCTTCCAGCAGCCCGGCTGGTTCAGTTGCTTTTACAGCTTATGAAAAACAGACTTCTACGCTTTCAATTTTATAGCTACAAACTGAGTGCTTTACCACACTTCCCATGGGCCGAAACAGAAAGAGGACCGAGAACAGAGGAGGGTTCGCCTCCCACTGACGGTAACGGTGACATCCTTGTCTCCCAGATCCCTTACTCATCTCAGAACGTGCTCAGACCCGGGGTCCCTGTCAAAGAAGGGGGCATAGTGACGAGTCCCCGATGGCCACACTTCATTCTTGGTCTTGCAGTATACGGCACCTCTATTTAGCAGCAGCAACACTGGGACACTGTCCTGCCTAGCTGACCTGAACCACTTGCCCCCAGGCATCCCAACCCGAAGGAGGGAGTGCTGAGCTGGCAAGGCAAGATGGCACCGCTCCCTGTTCTCTGTGACTTCTGCCTGCTCTCTGGCTATTCAGTGCAGGAGTGAGCCATGGGTTGTCAGAGGGCCTGTCCTGTAAGACAGGGAGGTGTGGCTTCAGTTTTCCTGCTGGTGCCTGTCTGGGGTCTGTAAATACTTCTGACTCCCATCCTAGCCACTGCTCACCTCCTAATCTCCAGGCCTGTCAGACATGTCTGAATCAGGTAACTAATGGGACAAAAAGGCAGCTTCTCTCCGACTTTCGGGAATGATTCATACAGCTCAGGAGTCCCAGTGTGGAGTGGGGCACACACCTGCAGAACATTCCCAACTAGACAGGAACGCCAGCGATTAACCAGTCCAAGTTATTATACAGGGAAGGCAGGGGAGGGGACAATAATTCTCCAGGATAAGTCATTTGCCTGGGATCACACAGCAAGGCAGTAGCTACTCTGCATCGAGGAGGCCCAGGAGGCATTGAGGCTGCTCTAGGGACACAGACCTTCACTCCTCCCCACCCATGTATTATGACAGCTGGCGCTAGCTATAATACCCCTATGGCTGGATTAGATGGGAGAGGCTGCTTCTAACGTCTGGAACACTATGGTTTCAAAAGGACCCGAGGACTGTTTGCCATCAAAGGCAGCCCTGTATCTGTATAGCTGTTTCAGTCATCTCTAGCTAGAGACCTGAGAAGGTTTTCCGACCGCGGTCCAGGTCTAAGCGTTTGCAGACTCATCCCCACCAGGCCGTTCCTCAGGAAATGCTGAGGCAGAAGGAAACAACCCTGGGAGCAAGTGATGCAGTCACAGGGTCAACTGCCCTGGTTCCCCAACCCTTCCAGAAGGCCCCGACCTGGAGCTGAAGTTATGTCTCTCAGCCTCTCCCTGGGCCCTCACTCTGGGCAGCTCTGAGTCCTACATCCAGCAGGTTCTCTAGCTGTCTGTTGAGAGAGGGGACAGGGGAATGACAGCTGGCGGATTCCCTGGGTTTCATCTCCACCCGACTTCCTCTACCCCCACCCTGCATTTCTTGGCAGGCAGGACAAAAAGCCCATAGTCAGAGATGCCACTGGTCATGTGCCAAGGAGCCCTCTGCTCCCAGCCCTCCTGCTGTAGTCCAAGAAATACCATAGCACAGCCACCCCCCACATTCCTCACCCCTTCCCTGGCCCTGCTCGGTACTTGTGTTCTGTCTTTGCCGCTCATAATTAGAACAGATGGAAGTCTTAAGGGGTAGCTGGAGCTTTAGTGGGGAAGGTAAAGGGGTGTGGCTGCCAGCTCCACTGGGACCACCATTTTGTTCCACTCAAATGCCGCCACACTCTGAGATGTCTTCCTTGATACTATGTACAAGGGACAGGGGACTTTCTCCTCCTCCCCAGCTCAGAGTTCACACCAGATGGCTTCAGCTGCCATCCGAAAGAGGAAATGGCATTGCCCGCTGCTCTTGGGCTAGAGCCTCTTTTACTTCCCTCTCACCTCTCCTGCCTCTCCAGAAGCCCCCGGTTCTTTATCACGGTCCTGCCCTGCGGAGCTGTCAGCCTGCTGTCTGTCTAGGGTCAGCTATCAACATCAAAGTGAGATCGGTGTGAGGAGACTTTCTGGCCACCCACCCTCTTCTCTTCCCATGTGCTATCATCCCTCTACCACAAAGCCAGGAAGGCAGCAGAGTCTGGCAGGCCAGTGGGCCCTGGACAGTGGTCTGCATTTGGATATACCCTTCCCCTTCAAGGTGAGTGATGGGTTTCCCACCAAAGGACCCCAGAGGAGATAGCACAAAAGGCAGCCCACAATGATTGTCAGGTGTTTCCTATGCTGATGTCAAATATTATAGCCATTGTAGAAAGACCAGCAAGAGATGGACTCTGGCTCACGAAGGGATCCCTGCCCTGATGACTGACCCCGCTGCTGACCTCTTGACAACAACTGCCACCTTGCATGCTAGGGAACCAAGCCAGATGCCTTCCACATGACACGGGATGGACCAACCTAGCAGCGATGGTCAGCCCAACAGCAGTGTTGATGGTCAACACAACAGAAGTGTGCACTGTTCCTGCAGAGGACTTGAGTTCAGCCCTCCAGTATCCACATCTGGGGTCTCACACCTACCTGTCTGTGACCCTGAAGCCAAGGGATCTGACCCCTTTGTCTGGACTTCATGGGCACCAGACACATTCCCCCAGTGAATAAAATAAAACATGTAAGACAGAGTTAGTCAACCGAGCATTTGGTACTGGCCACGGAAACCTGGACCGTGTCTCGGTTGATATGATACGTTATGTTAAGAGTGTTTGAAAAAGTCCTGGTACATTTTATTTAGCTAAGGCCCATTTTTGTCTGGCTTGGCACACAGGGCCCCTTTCTCTTACTTTGGAGTGTAGGACTCTCATCTTCCTGCTACTCAGAGCACGCTCCTGTCAGTAAGTCCCTAATACGCTGTCTTCTGAGCAATTCTGAGTTTGTCTGCCCCTTTCTTTGGTCTTTCTGCACCTTCCACCTTTGCTGTCTACCTCTCTTGGATTCTAGACTTTTCTAAAACAGGTTCCTTTGGCCCAATTCCATGTTTGAAAGCCCTTTGAGGAGTTACAGTGTATCATCGTCCTCTCTGAAGCTAGAGCTCATTGAACAAGGGCCCCGTGGACAGTGGTGGAGGCCGAGAAAAGCCTGTGATGAACGGCCAGAGGGGTGCACACGGGGCTGGGCCCACCAAAGGGAGTTCTAGGGCAGAGTGCACTACTACAGGTTAGCTGCAGGCCACCCCGGATTCTGATCCACATTTGGTTCTGAATCCGGCCTTTGCCGTCAGAGACGCAGGGTTTTAGGTAAGCTATATGGTTCCAGTCTGCCAGATGACATAATGCTGGCCACAACACCCTCCACATTTTCCTGGCACCTTAAAGTCCTGGGTGACTTCAAATAAAACTTCTGCTGGAGGGAGAAGCCCTCCCAGCACCGCTTAACCGGATAGCCAGGCCTCTGCACTCTTAAGAGCGTGGCCTTAGGAACGCCTCCATGGAATGCTCAGCTACTCCTTAGGAATGGATGTCTTTGGCCTCTGACAGACAGCTCCCTCAATGTCATGACATGTCCTGAGACTCGGCCTTCTCTCTGCAGCTGTTCCTCCTTTATCAAGGAACGAATTCTCCGGGGGAGAATTCTGGACTTCCTGGACTCACAGTCAGTCTGACTAGGATCTCTAGCCACTTGGATAAAATCCACCGTCAATTGATTAATTCTAAATGGCAGTCAGCCCCATGCCCTTATTAGTGAACTGCTTTGCTTTTCCCTACAAGTTCTCCATCAGTGGTGAATATGGATGGTCTGCTTATTGATCTCAGGGACATAGAAATACTAAACCAGCCCTTCGTTTTGTTCATGGTAAGCAGAGGAAACACAAGAAAATCTTCCTTTCCTTTCTTATCCTTCTCCTCCTCTTCATCTTTATGGAACAATGTAAACCTTCTAGAGAAGCTGAACACTGTATATGTATAGCATATTCAGAAAACGGGCATATTTATGGGTTGGTTATATTTGGTTAAAATACTGGGATGTTGAGCCCCTGAGTTTGAGTAGCAGAATCAGAGAGATGGTCTCTGGGGTTGGGGTGTTACCTACAGCTCACAAGGAGCAGGGAAGGGTCAGTGGCAATCCGCGGCTCTCACGGAACCAGAAAGCCCGAATGTATCACCTAGTAGAGTCTTCTCTTCATGAAAGAATCTCTGGGAATTGCTTTAAAACCTGGGGCCTTTTGCCACATAAATGCCTAAGTCTCAAGAGCTTGGCTGTTTTTCTGCTTTCCAGCCGTTACTTTGTGAATTCACATGGCATGCCAGCCATACGGAGAGGCAGGTACTTTCCTGTTCTGCTCATCAACAGACTTTTGAGGTCCACTGAGCTGACAATACTTCCGAGGTGAAGGGACACCAAAAAATGCCCTTCACAGATCTTCGCTGAGACTGTCTTTGCCTCTCCTGATACCCACTTCTCCTGGGAAGCAACCTGAAGAAGCCTGCACATCTTGTCCACATACCAGGTTTCCTCTCTAAACCTCGTCCTCACTGTCTACCTAAAGAGCGTGCACAGGGCTGTCCAAGCTCAGCTAGACCACAAAGAAAGCTCCCTTTTCTCAATTTGCACCTCAAAGTCCTGGTTGCCTCTATGGCTTGCTTTTAACTTGTGGGCTCAATCTCTAAACCTCTCCTATTTACAGCAGCCAGGCTACAGCTCAATACAGACCCCCCCCCCCGCTTTCTATGAAGCCATTGTGGTGGCCTATGAAGAGGTCCATCGGGCCTGGCCTCTGACAGTGCATGTGTCACCTTCATGACCACATGGCCACAGCAAACCAGCTGTAAGGACAAGGGGCCAACAGGTCTCCTGGTCTGCAGGTTTTCTCTTGTGAGAAAGCCTACGAAGACAGAGAGGCGCTTCGCTCTTTTAATTGCCACCTACCTCCCTGAGGTGTGATGATGTATACATTTGGTGGATTTAAAATCACGGTTACATGTCGTTAAAATGCATCCTGCTACGACAGGAAAATGGCTACGTAGCTGTCAACCCAGGATTTCTTAGACTATTTAGAAAGCACTGAAAAGGCACTAATCATACAGCAGTCATGTTTTACAAGGACTTTGCTCTTCCACAGAGGCGGGGAAACAAGGCAAGTTAGCGTCGGTGGGTCCCGCTCTTTGGGAAGAGCAAGGTGGCCAGTTCCAAGTGCCCTGCAACTGCTATTTTGGTTGCTGATAGTTTGATATTAATAGTACAGGCAGGGTTCCATGAACTCAATGGCTTCTTCTAGACCAGTCAGTATGCATCCAGTCTCAGGCTTGGAGAAGAAGCCACCATGGGAAGGGGCGATGTTTCTGCCTTGTGCCATGTAAGCCATGGCATAGATCCCATAGGGACCTCATGGACTGCTTTTACCTGCCTCCCTTCATGTCGCTGCCTCACCAAGCTGTTATGGAAAGGGGAAAGGCCATCTCCCTGCAGGGACAGGGAACCTCTATCCTGTCTGTACTCCTTTATCAGAATTAGGGACTGGGGAGATTGGTAAACCCTTGGCACAGTTATGGGGCTCAGTAACTCTCTTCCTCCCCAGGCTGCACTATGCAAATGAGGCTGACAAGGGACCTCAAGGGCTGTGGGTACTCATGCAGAGGCCACTAGCGTGCACACACACACACACACACACCAGCTGGACCACAGTGCCACACCCCATGCAGCGCGGTTGCTTCCTGCACACAGCAAAAGCCGCCTACACTGCAGCAACAGCAGCAACCCACACTAACAAGACGGTCAGGGTTCACAGAGGGAAATTTGGATTTTTTTTTTTTTTTTTTAGGCGAGTGATGGTTCTCAGCCAATTTGGTTCGTGGTTTGTTCCAAGGCCTTCTCCCCAGGCCGCTGTAGAAGATGCTCAGATGGCCCAGGCCCAGCCCCAGCCCCAGGAGCAGTAAGGGCCCTTCCTCCTCAGAGCCTCAAAACGAGGCCACAGATCCCATCCTGTGGCCAGGCACAGGCTGGGCCCTGAGCTGTGAACCTTCTGCAGCAGGTGGGGGGGGGGGATGCTTGCTCTTTTTGCAATCCCATCCCTGGAAGAGAAGCTGCAGACACTGGCAAAAGAAAGGAGTGAGGGGAGAGGAGGGGAAGCACTGGACTCCCGCCCACCAAGAAAAAAAAAAGAAAAAAAAAGAAAAAAAAAGAAGAAGAAGAAAAAAAAGAAAAAGAAAAAGAAGAAAAAAACAGGACAAAAAAGATCTGAAAACCCAAAACCAAAAGCGAAAGGAACATGGAGGGCAGAACACCGGCTGAACTTACCACACTGCGCGTGAACTTTTCTAGGGAAGTTCTACGACCTTGCTCACTTTCTGGCTTTAAGGGGGAGAAAAAAAAAGGGGGGGGGTAGGAAGAAAAATACAGGGGGAAAAAATCTTCAGCTTTCATGTGATTTCTAAACAGCAGCAGCCACAGCTAAAGAACAAAACACAAAAGCCAAATGCGGCAAAAAGGGCAGAGAGAAGCGGCCAGAGCTGTTGGCAGAGCTGATGAAGAGTAGGAAAACAGAAGCCCCGGAGAAACACACTGCCTCTCTGGCACCCAGGGGAGTGAGAGGAGGGAATGGGCTTTTATAGAAGGACCATGGGTGGTACTGCAGGGCCTTTGCCTTCTGGAGTGCCCTAGTGGCCATTCAAGATGGCTGCTTGTTACTCTCTCAGTTGGGCTCAGAAGCAGGGCCCTGGGTGGTTGTGGCCAGGAGGCCCCTGGGCCTCCGAGTGGTGACACAGAACAGACTAGCTCTGAGGGCTATCCATGTATGGCGGTGCTGGGATCCCAATGGGACTCTGGAAGCAGCCAGGGCTGAATTCATCTGTGAGTGTGGGTCAGGACTGTTTTCTCTCGAGGATTTTCCTGCCTAGAGGAACAGCTGCTAACTTCAGCGCCTTCCTAATGATTTTCTGTGTCCTGAGAGCAAGCAGAGGCTACTCGAGTACTTTGCAATGAAAAAGGGGGCTGAGGCCTCGGGAAACAAGCCTAGCTCTGAGCAGAAAACAGTTTCTCAGGTCCCAAGTGGTAACACGTATAAGCTGAACTGGGGATGGCTTCAGGAGGCTCAGCATCCTCCTGGGGGAACTCTTAGTTCATGTTCAAGGAGCAGAGGCAAGAGAAGGCAAAAGCCGAAAATGTTCTACTACAGGCCTCTCAGGAGGAAGAGATATGGTGCCTGCCTGACCCTTTCCCCAAGTTTCCTACCCAGAAAGAATGGAATTCTATCCCAAATGCCTTCTGTCTTGATTTAGAGCCCTGTTTCAGCCTAAGGTTGACAAATTCAGAGGACACACACACACACACACACACACACACACACACACACACACTACAAATACTTGCAACTTGGGAACTGAAGAAGCAGCTAGCTGTGTGTGGGTCTAGAATGTGCTAGAAACAGGGGTCAGGCAAGGGCAGCCGTTTTTGGCATCCACCCATGCCCCCTACTGACTTAACCAAGCTCCGAAAGACAGAGATGAAGTTGCAGAAGGAAAACACAAGACAAATGACATGTGACCATAGAGTTGGGCTGGGTTTTCTTCTCAGATAGGATCTGTGGGATCCATGTCTGGTCCATACCCAGAGTCTGCTATGGAGGGGGACAAAGCTCAGCTCTCATCCTAAAGACAGCAGAGGGCAGATATTGAGTCAAGTCAAGCAAGTTCTAGACCTGTTACTCTTATCCCCTGGCCACACAGTTGGGTTTCCTTTGAGCTGCTATTGAAACCCGTCATCACTGCTACATCACTGTCAATCAAAATCCAGTTCACCCTCCTTTAGAATCTAGTTCTCCAGAGCAACTCCTCTCTCTGAGGATAGCAGAAAAGAGGAAGAGCCATTACAACAGAGCGTTAAGTCAGAGCATAAGTCTGTGCTTCTAGACTCTACCAGGCATGGCTCTCAGCTGAAACAGGAGGCCAATTCTTACTCTCTGGGGCTGGAGGGAGGGTGGAGATCTCACACGCTATCAGAGGATGAACCGCAGCACCACTGGAATAGGAGGATGCTCTGGGCCTTCCTGAAGGTGCTGAGTTACAAGTCTGGTGCCTGGAGACTCTCAGGAAGACATGGATGGGAAAGCACCACTGTCTGGGGAAATAACTGCTCCATACTGAAGAGATGAGCAGGTACCCTGGCTTTCTGCCAGAAGAACATCCTTTAATTTGAGGGCTGTGGGGTAACTACTGAACTTCATTTGCAACCTTTCCCTCGAAGGGGTTAGTTGCTGCCCCATTCCCCTGGCCTCTTGACTGTTTGCTGCATTGGGAGGGATCTGCAAACTCAGCGTCTGACCTTTACTCTAAATGCTTATGTAGCTAGGCACAGATTGGTGAAATTGCTAGAGCCTTAAATGTGCCCTAACTGGGGTCAGTTTAGGGGACTTGAGCCTCAAGAAATGAAAAATAAATCTTCCCTTGACTTTCTCCCATGAGACTTAGGATTTAAGTGCCCAAAGTCTCTATGACCTTGATCTTTCTTCCAGTGCTTGAAAAAGTGGGCAGCAGAGCCACTTGTGTGGGGGGGAGTCTCATCCCCCATCTACAGGAACCCATCCTCCAAAAAGGGAATTGGCCAAAGGTTTCATATTCTCCATCCCACGAGCTCAACTCCAAGAGGGGCTTGGAAAGTAGCAGAGCTGAGCTTTTTTGACAGTAGAACTTCTGGAAGGTCTTTCAATTTTCTCAGAGTCTTAAGGATTCTTAGGGCATGTAAGAACAAGAAGGTAGAAGTAAATGCTCTCTAGGACCCTGGAGTTATATGGTACCAACCAGATGGGCAGACAGGCAAACATGTGGTACAGTTGCCAGTACACAGAGAAGAGTGTGAGGCTGAAAAGATAGCCCAACAGAAAGCCTGCGGATGGACAACCGTGTGTTTGGGGACTAGGGTTTGGATACCAGCAGAAGAGAAGTGTGCGTGCGTGCGTGTGCAGTGAGAATGGAAGTCGTAGAATCTAGAGCAAGTTGAGTTACACTTGACCACACATGGCCTTCAGGTTGGAGCGGAAGTGTCCGGAAGGGTGGCGTGTTCACCAGACTCATGAGCCCTGCCTCTTGCCCTCCCCTTTCCTAGCCCATGTATCATTCTTACATTCCTTCCCCACCCCTTCCAGGCACTCATCACCCACATGCTGAGGGGCTCCGCGCTCTGTGAATCAAGTCTCCAAGGGCTATAAGAGCCATGATTTAATTCCAAGTGGAAGAGGAGGAGGAAGTGGTTGGGAGGTGGTTACTTCCTAGTTAAAGTAACCGGGAAAAACTTCAGAGAAATGGTGAGCCAGGCTATGACGAGAAGGGATCAATGCCCTATTTTAGTGATGATTCAGATGTCTGGTGGATCCGTTAAAACTGGCAAGACTTTCTTTCCCGGGGTGGGGAGTGGGGGTGTCCTGATCCTCACTTCATACGCTCCCTTTCTAGTCAGGTTGGATAGGAAGGACCTGTGGGATGACTAAAGGGAACTGGCAGTGAAAAATCTCTTTGCTATCCTAAGAGATTTGCTTGGGTCACTGCCAACCTGACATTCTGGAGTCAAGCCACGGTGGCAATGATATTTTGGTCACCCTCCTCTCACTGTAGGCAAAACAGGCAGACAGAGGGAATGGGAACACGGAGGCAGAATGCCGTATCCTCGGTATCGGGGGAGGCTGGGACAGTAACCTTCCTCACTGTTTTTGATTGGAGAGGGGTAGACAGAAAAGGGAGGAGAAGAAAAGAAAAGTAAATAAACAAAACCCAAGGGATGATATTCTCATTTTACACCAGCAGCAAGCAGCAGCGAGAGTCAACAGTGCTAAGAAAGACAAGCTTGCCCTTCCCAAGATACCTTCTTCTTGGCCAGCAACAGGTCCTGGTAAGCATTGGACCGCAGGAAGCGAGCGTAGCTGTCACTCTTCATCAGCTTGTAGATGTGCTCCTGGGGAAGGGAGAAGAGTAGGGAAAGAAAGAACTGTCAGCTGGAGCTAAAGGACGCAACAATCCACTTGACCTGGGGGTGGGCGGCCACAGGAACCTAGGGACGTTTGAATGGAGCTAGGAAAATTTGCAGTGTGTCCCACCTCTCCCACGTCACATGTCAAGAAATAAACAAGCAAAATGACATTTTCTCTTACAGAGCAAGAGGTCTGTATCTCAAAGGATTTGTAATCAGGTCTTAGTGTCATGTTGGGGTATGCAGTGGTTAAAGCTGGAGAAAATGAACGACTGGTATTGCTCCAAAACTGGGGAGACTCGCAAGGTAAATATGACGAGTGAAAACGTTGCTCCTCAGGTATACCATCTGATCTCATTTATAGAACAGTCTCGAAAGGACAGATTAGAGAGCTAGAGAACAGATTAGTGGTGGCCAGAAGTGAGGAATGGGGCAATAGGTGGTTAGACAAGGCAACAGGAAGGATCTTTGTGGTGATGGGTGGTTCTGTATCTTGGCACATCTGCACAGGAGATAGAGATGTGAAAAATGAAGCACACACATACGTGAGTGCAAATACAACTGGCAAACCTGAACAAAATCAATGGATGGCGGTGCCATCATTACAATAAGTTACAATAATCACTCTACTCCAGTTTTGCAAGATGTTACCACTGGGGAGCTGGATAAATGGTCCATCTCTGTAGTCTTTAACAACTTTCCGGGAGTCTACAAGTGTCTCTAAATAAAAAGCACAGCTTCAAAAAGGAGCCTAGAGGGTCTGAGGGAGATGGCCCAGTGGATAAGAGCTCATGCTGTGCAAACATCAGGACCTGAGTTTGAACTCCCAGCACCCATGTATAGAGCTGGGCACTGCTGTGGGTACCTACAAATCCAGTGCAGTAGGGGGCAGAGATGGGTGGGTTGGATCTCTGGGCCTTGCTGGCTGCCAGCCTAGTTCTAGTATCAGTGAGACTCTGTCTCAAGGAAATAAAGTGGAGACTTAATAGAGCAGGATACTGGACATCCACCGGTGGCTTCTGCATGTGCACACACACGGAAACAATATGATTGAATCGGCCTGTGTACATTAGGGCCATCATCTTAGTCTGGAAGGCAACCCTTCTTGACTGGCTCATAGAGCATCTGGGCACACATGCCAGGCCTCAGGGTGGCATCTAGGAGGAGGCTACTGCTGTTGCTGCGACCCCAAGGCTCTGAGAAGACCCACACCCTTGGCCCAGCATATGACCCCTGGCTTGCAACTAACTCCTCCAGGCACACGTTCTCAGAGTCTATTCCTCTCAAAGGCAGACAGTCCCGGGCTGCAAACAGGCATGGAGGAAGGATGGTTTGTCTATGGAGGCGAGCCTGTTTGGCCCAAGAGCAGTGCTACAGGGAGGGAGAGTAGGCCATCCAAGATGGCGGAGTATTAGTTAGCAGCTGGCCTGGGTAAAGGAAATGTTGTCCCCTATAGTGTTCCCTGCCCCTTCAGAAAGCTGGGCAATGGCCTCAGTGCCAAAGGGAATGGAGTTCTGGTCAGTGAGGAGAGACAGCCCAGCTGGAAGTCAGGGCTTACCCCTGGGAGCCTCTTTCTGGCTTCTCTTCCCAGAGGACACCTTGTATGGAGGTGGCGGAGACCTCACATCAGTTGGGGAGGTCACGTTTTTTTTCTACATTTTAATTAATTTTTATTTGTAACAGTGTTTTGCCTACATGTATGTCTGTGTACCATAAGCATGCAGTGCCTGGAGATGTCAGAAGAGGGCATCAGATCCCCAGGAACTGACAGTTGTGGGTACTGGGAATCAAACCCAGGTTCTCAAGAAAAGTATCCAGTTCTCTCTTTCTAGCCCTGAGGATTGGGGTAAGGTGGGGGACTGCAGGAGTTTTTTTGGGGGTTGGGGGTGGCTGTAGCCTGGCTAGAGAATCCTGGAACAATGGCCAGATGGTGCCAAGACGTCTCCCGACCCAGCATAAAAGACACATAGCCAAGACCCAGAATTAATCAAGGTGCCCATCAGTTTACAAACAGATAAAGGACATGTGGGAAATATATTTTACACACACACACACACACACACACACACACACACACACACACACACAGTCTTTAGCCTTGAGGAGGAAAGCTGCCCTTTACCAAGGTGTAGATGAACCACCTAGGTGAAATGCAATGAACCAGGCACAGAATAACAAATTCTGACTCTGCTTACATCGGAAGCTAACACATCAGGCTCATGAAAGAGAGAGAGAGAGGGTGACCGCTGCCAGAGACTGACGTGTGCAGGGGAGGGAGCCTGGGGGATGCTGGCCACAGGAGACACTTCCTTTAGACAGGAGGGAGAAGTTCAGCATATCTAGAGTACACCATGGCTGACTACAGTTCATCACAGTATCTGGTCATTGTGAAATTTTGATTTAAAGTTTTCTTAATTAAAATAAAACAGCCTGTGGAATGATAACCATGTTAGATTACTTGATTCAGACATTTTCAGTATACACACGTTAAAACATGTTTTACACCATGAAAACAGATGACATTTTACCTGTCAGTTATAAATAATGAAAAACAAAAATGAAAATGAAACAGAAGAAATACATTGGCTATACCAGGAATCTCTGTAGCCCATCCCCAGCAGAGCCCCAAAGGGTCCTGGGATCAGCTTCTTTCTTCCTAAGATGCCCCATATTTACAAAAGTTGGGTGGCCATATCACAGACATTGAGAGAAACAATAAATGGGACCTCCTGAAACTGAAAAGCTTCTGTAAAGCAAAGGACATGGTCAACAAGACAAAATGACAGCCTAAAGAATGGGAAAAGATCTTCACCAATCCCACATCAGAAAGAAGTCTGATCTCCAAAACTACAAAGAACTCAAGAAATTGGTCATCAAAAAAACAAATAATGCAATAAAAAAATGGAGTACAGACCTACACAGAGAACTCTCAACAGAGGAATCTAAAATGGCTGAAAGACACTTAAGGAAATGCTCAACATCCTTAGAGAAATACAAATCAAAATAACACTGAGATTCCATCTTACACCTATGAGAATAGCCAAGATCAAAAACACCGATGACAACTTATGCTGGAGAGGATGTGAGGTAAAGGGAACACTCCTCCATTGCTGGTGAGAGTGCAAACTGTTACAACCCCTTTGGATAACAGTCTGGCAATTTCTCAGAAAATTATGAAACAACCTTCCTCAAGACCCAGCAATACCACTTTTAGGTATGTATCCAAAAGATGCTCAATCATACCACAAGGACATGTGCTCAACTATGTTCATAGCAGCATTGTTTGTTATAGCCAGAAACTGGAAACAACCTACATGCCCCTCCACTGAAGAATGGATAACAAAAAATGTGGTACATTTACATAATAGACTACTACACAGCAGAAAAAAAAATGACATCCTTATATTTGCAAGCAAATGGATGGATCTAGAAAATATCATATTGAATGAGGTAACCCAGACCCAAAAAGACAACTACCATATATACTCACTCATAAGTAGCTTTTAGACTTAAAACAAAGAACAAAAAATAAAAACAACAACAAACCAGCCTACAATTCACAATCCCAGAGAACCTAGACAACAATGAGGACCCTAAGAGACAGATCTAATCTACATGGGAAGTAGAAAAAGACAAGATCTCCTGAGTAAATTGGGAGCATGAGAACCATGGGAGAGGGTTGAAGGGGAGAGGAGAAGGGAGGGGAGCAGAGAAAAATGTACAATAAAACCAAAAAAATTAAAAAAATAAAGTTGGGTGGTATTCTCACCAATGGAAAGGGACAGGCAAAGAAGGCAGTGGAATTAGCGGCTGCTTTGGAGACTGTGTTCTCAGTGAACAACCTTAACGTGAAATATTTTCCAGAAAACCTCACAGAACTATCCAGCCCCGCCCCTCCCACACCAGTTTAAGTCCCTGGATGATAGGGACAATGTGTCTTCATCTTTTAGAGAGGCATCCTGTCCGCCACAGGGTCAAACATTTGGTTGTGTTTACACCACGGTGTGGGTGATTTGGCTATAGCTTAAGCATGCTCCCCCAAGGCTCAGAACCCAGTTAGTGCCTGTAAGAAAGCTGGGTTCTCACCCCCTCTCTCATCATGACCTCTCTCCTCACACACGCTCCCTGCCATATTGAGACATAGCAGGAAGGCCCTCACCAGAGCCCCAACAGATAGGGTTGCCTGATCTTAGAATTTCAGGCTTCAAAACCGAATCAAAAATATTTTTTTTTCTTGCTCTGCGACACACGTATCCTTTATTAGTTTGTTATAGAAACAGAATACACTCTAATGCAGGGTTTTCTCGTTCACTAAAATGCTTGCTTGAGTTTAATGTTCAATGTTGCTTTAATTTATGAGTGGCCTAAGCAACTACTTACTTGCTCTGTCTGGGAGGAGAGGATCATATCCTCATGAAGGGCTGTGAACCTCTGAACCTCTTAGCACAAACACCCTTCTCTTCCCCAGAGCCTGGATCTAGGGTGTCACTGGTCTTGGTTTTCATTCGATATCTAAATTGATTTACCTGCCATGCACCACACCCCCGTGTCTGTGCTCTGTGCACTGGCACCCAGTTCGCGAGCTTTGGGCAAGGGGGCTGGAGGTTAAAATACACAGACACACACAGACAGAGAGACAGCGACATGGGTCATCCTTGAATTCCCCAAGAATGCCCCCTTCATTGTGTCCAGGGGAAGCTTATATAAGGATCCTTAACTGCCCCAGCCAAACCCACCAGAAACCACTCTTCTGCCATCAGGAACTTCTGAGGGTCTCGTGCTCAGAGCAGCTGTAGGCACTCAGATCAGGGGAAAACAAGTTGTTTACAAGAATTTCAGGATCTGGGGTCTCACTGCTCCCAACATCTCCCCTCTAAATTTTTTATAAAGCAGAAGACCCCCCACCCCCCGACCACACAGCCTTTTGGTCTCTGCTGATTCACTTTGGCCAACACTCTATTGAACCTGTACTCAGGAGAGAGTGACAGCATCTCCTCAGGAGAATACGGCTTTTAGGGAACACAAGAGAGCAACTTAAGCCTGTAAGACAGGTAGATTCAAGTATCCCAGAGACTGTTGGTTCCTCATACTATTTCCCACACACCCTCTTCCCCTCAAGTCAACAGAGGTGTGTGACCATTTCAGACTTGGGACTTTTAGGAGTGGCTCTGCCATGACCCCAGGAGCAGTCAGAAACCACCGCTCCTTCAGCAGTCCCCTGAATAACATACCCCAGCTGCCATACCCCGGTGGCACATTCATTCTTATCAGCTGAGTGCATGAAATGGAGGGGAACTCAGGAAAGCAGGCTTGCTGTTCTGCAACCACTGAAGGAGCCCCACTTAAATTGTCTTCAGGGGAGAGGTGGACGCTGCACCTCCCCACCGAGCTGGAAGGTGGAGGGGGGGTGGGCGGGGATCCTGTCCTGGCCGGTTGCCCCGGGCTGGGACAGAGGTCCAGGCCAACGGGCCCTGAGGCCCACGCTGGAAGCAGGCCTAGCATTCTTGCCTCGTTGGTCCTTGAGGCAGGCCCCGGGGTTTGTATGCGTTGCAGCTCCTCAGCGCCTGATGCCTGACTGCCTGGAGCTGCAGCAGCTCACACTCCACTGCAACATTACAGGAGGTCTCGGGGATTCGAACCACATGAATATCAAATAAATCCTTAGGCTCTCATCGTATGCGGAGACAAAAACAGAACCCCCTTTCCAAAACATCAACTTCTTAAGCCCATATTTTAAAGTCAAAATACCTTTCTTAGCAGTTTCTAGAATCAAATGTCTTTCTCCAGACCAGAACACAAAAGACAACACAATCAACATATCATACATATGTACACATTTATCTTTTTTTTTTTTTTTTATTTTTCGAGACAGGGTTTCTCCGTAGCTTTTGGTTCCTGTCCTGGAACTAGCTCTTGTAGACCAGGCTGGCCTCGAACTCACAGAGATCCGCCTGCCTCTGCCTCCCAAGTGCTGGGATTAAAGGCGTGCGCCACCACTGCCCGGCTCACATATATCTTTTTAAGCTATATACTTTCTATCTTTTCCCAATACATACACATCCCCTCCGGCCGGGAACAACCCTGTTCATTTACCCCTCTTTCTCGGTTGAACTTCACTTGCTGCCTGCATGGCGCAGAGACCGAAACCGAGCGAAGGACATCAGGATTAACACATATACCCCAATCCACTCTCACCTTCTGAGGGCGACCTCTCAGCGTTTCCTAGTTCCTGAAATCTGGGTGGAACCTCCAATTGCTGCGCCCTGTGTCCCCGTGTCTGCGCTCTGTGCGCTGGCACCCAGTTCCCAAGCTTTGGGCAAGGGGCTGGAGATTAAAATACACAGAGAGACAGTGACACGGGTCATCCTTGAATTCCCTAAGAATGCCCCCTTTATTGTGTTCAGGGGCAGATTATATAGAGATAGCCACGCCCCAGCCAAACCCACCAGAAACCACTATCCTGCCATCAGGAACTCCTGAGGGTCTCGTGCTCAGAGCAGCTGTAGGCACTCAGATCAGGGGATTACAAGAAATTCAGGACCTGGGGTTTCACTGCTCCCAACATCTGCCATTACAATCGTAGGTGCAAATGTTAACTCTGAGTAAAGATGACTTACTGTCTTTTTTCTTTCTTTTTTAAAAAATGAAGTATCATCTCTGTCTGGCTAACAGAGCCGGTGGCTCCTGAGTCATCGGCAAAGGCCTGTCCCAAGATCTGGACCCTCTCCAAATCCAAACAATGCATCTCTACTGCTGCTTCTGGCTTCTGGGAATCTAAATGCTGAGGCTATGCTTTGCAACCCTCTGCTCCCCGCAAGGTAGGAGGAGACCTCTCCTAACCCGGCCCTTCTGACCTCAGCCACAGACTTCAACCTGGATCTACTTAATTCCTATTCCCTCAATGCAGCCAGGAAAAACCTGGGTTCATCAACAAAACTGACCTTGTCACCTGAAACGGAGCAGGAAAAGGAAGATGTTCAAACATTTAATCATGGCTTCGTTCACCAGCTATTATTGAGCATCTAGTAGATGCCAGGCACTGAGTCTGACTGTGAGGTTATAGTCTGACTAAGACAAAGAGAACTTAGCATCTATAGACAAGAGGACTCTCCACCAAGACGCACATAGCCATTTGAGCAAAGGGCTGCAAAGGTGTCCAAGTACAGCCACTATGCTTGGGTGTGGCTGGGGCTGAGCAGATCTTCCTGGGTGGGGAATGGCGAGCCATCGACTGGAAAATGACTCCCCAAGGTAGGAGGGTCTGAGCAGACACTGAGAAGGTGTGTCTTAGCTCTATAGGAGCCAAGGGGAGGGGGTAGAGCCGGTACAGAATGATCCCACAGAGCAGGCAGACAGTGGGCTATGGCTCACTCTCCAAAGTGTGGACACCACTGTTACCTTCTCTAAGTGGCCAACTCCACAGTCACACACCCAGGCAAGGGCAGTGTGAGGGTAGCTGCCATGGGCTTGCTCTCTCTTATACCTTTTTACTAGCATTATGAAGCCTCAAATCACCCTACATGAGTATGTACAGAGAGAGAGAGAGAGAGAGAGAGAGAGAGAGAGAGAGAGAGAGAGAGAGAGAGAGAGAAGTAGCCCTAGCATCCTAGCATTCAGGTCTGACAAAACCAGGCTTTTGACACTCTGCAGGTCTCCCAGGCCCCCTATGGGGGTCATAGCTTCCCTCTCTTCCCTCTGCCTTGAGCCTGGCTTTCCCACAGCCTAGGGATTTGGTGACTCCCTTGTCCTGTTCCTCCTCCCCCAAACAAAGAAATGTTGCCTTTGATGTCAGGAAAATGTGTTCCTTCCAGCTTTGTCTAGGAAACACAAAGACAGTAAACAGGGGGTGGGTGAACCCAGAACTGAGATTTTTCTGGGAATAAGAATTAAGATCAGACTCAGGGTCTCTGGCCATTTCCCAAATGCAATGAGTTTATCACCGCCAGGGACAGCAAGTGGACAAAGCTCTTGGCAGTGACCTCTGCTGATTTATGAAGGGTTCTGGTGTGTTTTCCCCGCTCTGCCGACAACTGGTCCTAAGGGAAATGTGTATCTACCTCCGCACAGTGCGAGAGAGCCACTGGCGACTCAGCCAGATCCTGGGTGCGGAAACAGGGGCTGGAGAGAAAGAAATCTGCTCCTTTCTTCTTTGCCTCTTCTCGCCTTCTGTCTGTCTTCCTCTTCTTTCCCTCCACCTCCCTCACTCTATCAGGGAGATGAGGATTGACTCCATGGCCATGCCTTCCCCCGGGGTCACCCTGAAGGGAGGACAAAAATGGCTCCATCTCTCTTAAGAAACCAGTGCTTTAGGACCTGAACAGCACTGGTGTGTTAGCCACACACTTCCCAGTGCTGGAAAGGACTCAACATCCTCTGATGAACCGCCTCCCCTTCATTTTCCCTCCCTGAGCCCTCTGCTTGCCAGGAGGATGGCTGAGGTCAGTTAGAGTCTAGGAAAGATGTAGGAGCCGGGGTGAGCAAGTGAACCACGCTGTCTCCAGACCACACCTGCTCCAAATCAATATTTCGCTGTGCTGGCCTTCATTTGGAAATGTCCTCTTTTTAGACAAAACACTGAACCTCTGGTGAGGTGGCTGTGTGTGTGTGGGGGGGGGCACTCACATGAATATCCGAGGCCCTGGGCTGCAAGCATGCGGGAGCAGCTGACCCTCTTAAGAATATCGGTATGGGTCTTCCTGGGCTGTGGGCTCCTAAGACGGCACAGACCTCATCTTCCAGCTTTAGAACACCTTGCTGAAGTGGGAGCCACTCAGCGGGGACGTGCATGGCGGCCAAGAGCCCTCCTTGTGATTTTTCGAGTGTCCTATTTTTCTTTCTGCAGGTGTCTGTGCCTCACGGTGGCCCTCCATTCCTAAGTTTCCTGGTGTAATAGCCATGCTTGGGGAGCTGTCAGGTCCCTTCAAGGAAAACGAGGGGCAGAATGGGATGTGGAGAGGGGGGGCCAAAGGAGAGGGAACTGGGCCCCGAGCCAGAGGCTTGGATTCAAGTCCCCACTTGGCCCGTTTCTAGTCCTGCCAATCACACTTTCGGAGCAGAAATGGAAGGAAAGGCACTACAAAATGATTATACATGTCAAGTAATAATGATAACCTTGTGTTATGATTGTGTGTGTGAGAGGCAGTGAGGATGAGACAGAAGGGAGAAGATTACAGAGAGAAGAAATGGTTTGGAGCAAAGAGGACCGGGGAACAGAGTTCAGCTGCACTTTGTGCTGCCTATCTGAAATAGTAGTGAAATAGCCCCATTTTACAGACAAGGCTGCTGAAATTACACCAGGCGGGATGCCTCGTTCACTGTTGGCAGAGAACATCTGAACCCAGAGGCCATGCTCCTCCCACCTTGGCATGCTTGTTTTCAAGGCTTTTTCCTCTTCACTGGTTATAGCCTAAAGGGAACCAGTGTCCCTTGGCTGAGGTACAGTGCGCCCTTCTGTGCGTAGGTGCAGGGGTGGTGGAGCTTCCTCCCCAAGTCTTAAGTCTGGGCCAGTCTAATGCTAGGCATTGCCCCTTCTCACCATTCCCTGCTGAGAGCCTACCACCACCACTACCACCACCACCATTGTTAGCAATGGAAATGGCAAAGATCCAGGCTCTGGTGTCTCAGAGAAGAGCAGATCCCAAGCAACTTGCCTTGGACACATACGTCTGGGTCTTTGAGCCTCTTCTTTCTAGAGACTCTTAGCCAAAGAGTCTTTAGCCAAAGATCTTTAAGTCTTGGGCATGGTCAGCTGAACCCTAAGGAAAATGAAATTCTTTCAAGACAGGTCTTACAGGACAGACCACATGGAGGTATATCATCACAGCTCAGCGTCTACCCAGCGAGCAAAGAGAACAGGAGGAGCCAGGGCAACACAGATCGCAATGAGCAAAGACTAATCAAGCCAGCTCGGTGATTGGCTGCTTTTTGCCGCACTGGGGACTGAACCCTGGCCCTCCCACATACTTTATAGGCATATTCTCTACCCGTAAGCTACGTTCATAGGCCCAGGGATGCCTCTCTGGATGACTGTTTTAGGGATCTTAAATGAGAAGCCTCCATCTGGATTCCTTGGGCTTTCTAAGAAGACAGGGTGTGGGGGGGAAACAGTAGGGGGTGGTGGTTGTTTCTGTATAAGGGGTCATTTGAAAGTCATTTATGAATGTGACAAAAATGATCCCTTGCGTTTATCCTGCACGGTATCTCACAGATACAACTTAACTGGCCCAAGGCACAGGATTTTAACGCTGTTCTATCTCTACTCTGTGATAAGGGCAACAAAGACAGCTTCAAATATCCCCTCCCACCTCCCACATATTGACATGGAAGCCGGTTTTTCCTTCCCTCTTCAAGGGTTTGGTACTAAAAATCTCTGCTCAGAATTAGCAACACAGAAACTCCAGAGTTTAATTCTCTGATCCCTTCTCTCCAGGAACTCCTGGTAATAAACAGAATCGGCTCACAAACAACTGATTTGTTCTTTGCAGACTCATCCCTCCCTCTGCTGCTTGTCACCCTAAAATAACACCACCCACAGAATCCAGTGAGTAACCTCTGAAGCAAGCTGTGATGGGATTCCCTAGTGATTGTACACGGTGGACCAGGATGTGTTCTCTAACAGAGCGTGTACACCAGAAAACAGGCTCACAACACCACTACCACAAGGATGGACAGATTTCCCCAGGCTCAGAGGACTGCTTAGGACAAACGTGAAACCTTACTCCCCTATTACACTTTGGCTTTCAAACAAAGCAAAGACTAGATCACCTTGCATTCCTCCACCAAACTGATCTTCAACATCTAAGTTCACATACTCACGGACACTTTCAGCAAGAGGCTTCCTGTCTGCTCATGATGGGGGTGGATTTGATGGTGTCTGTTTATCACCCAGACCTCATCCTGGTCTTGAAGTCTTCGGCTAGTCCATGAATGAAGAATGAGGACTTCAGAGAGTTCTGGTCACGTAGATTGAGGGCTGTTTCCAGGAAGGGACATGCCTATACAGCTGCAGATTTCCAGTGCCTCCAACATCTGGCACATAGTGAATATTCCAAGTTTCGCTGAATATAAAATTAGACACCTAATTTAGCTGGTTCTTATTGATCACTACGGCTGTTCCTCAAGGCTCTTTGAAGTTGAAAGCTAAGTAACAAATTGTCCTCCTCCCCTTTACCATGGTAGACACAACTAAGAGTCCATGATTTAAGGACATTGGTTGGTTTGTCTGCTTGTTTGTGGGGGCAGGGTCTTGCTATGGATCCCTGGATGCTCTGGAACTTGCTATGTTTATTAGAGTCAGACTTGAAGTGGTTTCCTTGCCTCTGATGACAAGCAGGAGCCACTATGACCAGCAAGACATCCGCTTCTGGACTACTTGAACCCCCACACAGAGTGCAGTTAGGCACTTACAAAAGGCAAAGAAAGCGGATTCTTGCTTCCATCAAAGGTCCAGACACTCCAGGTGCAGGGTGGGGATGGAAGTCTCAGAACTAACGTAGCTCAGGGAGGCAGTGGAGCCAGGACAGTTAAGAAGGCAGGGTGGGAATGTACACTCCATAAGCCAATGAGGGAGGTTACTCTGCTCAATTCAACTGCCAGTCCATTTGAAGGACAGGTTTCCAATCCAACCCAATCTCAGTGACCCGTTTGCTCTGTGAAGAATGATGGGTGGCAAGGTAAGCTCTGTCTCACAGTGACAAGCCACTCAGACCCCCTGTTTCCTGTGTAATTCCATCACGGAGGTCACCCCACACAGGTCAAGGCTTTCCAACTCAAATGGAGGATGGATGGTCACAAAATCAATAGATGGAGAATAGACAAATGATCGAATGACCTAGAAACACAGTCCTTGGACCATCCTCGGTTTCTCTGAGGCTTTAAAAACAAGCCACACAGCCACCAGGCTGGTCACTGGACTCCTAACGCCTTTCAGAGCCCACAGGGGCTCACAAAACAAATGCAGTCTGGGGACATTTGTTAGGGGCCTATACTTCCCCTGACTTCTCGCCCCCTAAACCTGCTAGTGAGGCATTTAGGTTAATAGCAATCCCCAAGCTTCAGATCTCTGTCCAGCCCCAGCCTTTGGATTGCAACCATCTGATTTACCCTCTCCAGTGCTTTCTGGGATGAGTAATTTAGGGTGAGCATGTTCAAGTACTGTCTCAGGACACTCAAGGACCTCCACAGTTTGCTTTCTTTGTTTTATTAAAACAGAGGGTCATTATGTAGCCCAAGCTAGGCTAGAACTCACTATGTAGCCAGGCTGGCTTTGAACTCATTGCAGTCTTTGTGCCTCGAACTCCCAAGTGCTGGGGCATGAGCTACTACTATGTCCAGCAATGGCACAAACTATAGCATAGCTCAGCCACAGGAACCCCAGAGAGAAAAACTGAATGTATATGTTCCCCAGTGTTGTCCGTGCCTCCACGGCGCTCAACCAGACACTGGGTCAGTGGATGCATTAAATGAATCTTTTGAATTAATGATATTTCCAGCTTAACCATGAATGAACTGAAGTGTAACACATAGTAAATCAAGGGACATCTGGATACTGAGAGAAGGGTTATCTCTCTCTGCTTACATATGAAAATATCTGAAAATTTGACAAATGTGTCTGGCATAAAAGATCAAAACACATTAATGACATTAGGAAAATAAAGTAGTAAATGCTTTCACTTCATTTCGGTGGACCAGTCACTGCGGTCACCTGTCTCTTTTCTATTTTGCCACCTCTCACCCGAGGTAGAAGTTCTGCTCTATCTCTGCTCTGTGGGAGAGGGAAGGAAGACTTAGGGGATTTAGGTGTCTTAGTTACTGTTTCTATTGCTGTGGTAAAACACTGTGACTGAAATAACTTGGGCAGGAAAGGGTTTCCTTCACCTTACAGCTCCCAGGTCACACCCCATCACTGAAGGGAGCCAGGGCAGGAACTCAAGGCAGGAACCTGGAGGTGGGAAATGAAGCCCACACAATGGAGCTGTGTGACTTACTGGTCTACTTCCTCATCTACCCCAGGATCATCTGCCTCTGATGATCCCACCCACAACGGGCTAGGTCCTCCCACATCAATCATGATTTAAAAAAAAAAAAGCTCTACAGGTCTTTCTGGTAGGGTGTTTGCTCACTTGCGGCTCCCTCTTCCCAATGATTCCAGCTTGTGTCAAGTTGGCATAAAACTAACTAGGGCATCAGGTGGCATTCCCTAAGTCAGGCTGCCAGGGAGACTGTATATTTGTATGTGGAAACACACTTAAGGAGCCACAGGGAAGAGGCTAGGAACGAGAACTGGCATAGGAAGGGAGCTTTATTTGAATTTATAGTAGTTAGGTCTTCATACATCTTCCTGTCTAGTCTACTTCACAGGCTCGCCTTGGACATAACACATTTGAAAAACCACATAGAACTGTACTAGTGAAGACTGGATATTCAATATCTTACCAAGGCGCAATGTATTTATTATTTTTCAAGTTCTCTCATCAAATCTCCTTTGAATAAAGAAGAGCCCAAGCATCCAGGAGGGGAAGACTAGTTGAGCAAACAAACTACGGCTCCTCCATACCAAGGAAAGAGCCAGACAGTGATGGCCGTGTCTAGCCCTCAGACTGCTCTGTGCAAATGTAGCAGGAAGCAGATGAGCAGTTACACATCATCTGTGGGGTGCTTGAGGGCCAGACTCTCAGAGGAGGGAGGGAAGGAGGTAAGCAGGGAGAGCTTGAGGAGAAGCCCTCTGCAATTCTAAATCCCAATGAAAATGTCAGCATGAATTCATAATCTCTCTTTCTGCACACACACACACACACACACACACACACACACACACACACACATACACACACTTGTGAGGTGGTGGGGGCTGGTCTCAAACTCTGACCTATCCCCGTGTTTCAGTCTCCCAATTGCTAGAAGTACACTTATGCCCAGCTGAATGTATCCTTATTGAAGATTACAATATATTTCCTAGCTCTGCCCACTAAAAATACTGAGAAAAGATCAACAACTTAGCACCCGTGAGCACTAAGTGTCCACAATGTGGCCCCTAGGAACCATTTGCCACTAAGAAGAACTGGGTGTCCTTAGAGACAAGGCTTTCTCCAGGCCCAGGACAGTGCACAGAACCGTGGAGGCATCATGCTATTTGGATGACATTAAAGACTAATCACATCAGAAGGAATCAACTGGCTAGAGATTCTAAAACCCAGCATCAATAAAAAATTCAGTAAAATAGATCATAAAACATAGCAAAAGTGTTTAAATCCATGAGTTTAAAAGACATTGAAAACAAACAAAACTCCAGTCAGCCACCAAATGAAGATGATACCAAGCCACTCATTTTGTTTGAAACTAGCAACGAAGAGAAAGAATCAAATATTCCACTCTTCTTACATGAACGGTGATACTAACTAGTTAATTAACTAGGAGCTGAGAGGACTGCCTCCTTTTGGAAGCCGTGCAGCTCGTCGACAGGAAGAGAAAGATAATGAGAACATCACCATTTCACAACCCTAATTAACTTCAGCAACAAACACCCAAAGTGGCTGAAATCACATATACACATACACAAAGTGGCTAAAAATCACACACACACACACACACACACACACACACACACACACACACACACACACACACAGGAGACATTATTGCATTCCTCCTGAGAAGACAGCACAATAAACTCCACAAAAGTCAAAGCTAAATCCAGTTAAATATAAAAATCAAACACCCAATTGATAGGAAATATTGGGTGACAGAGAAACGTGTGTAGCATGCAGGGCTGTCACCAGAAAGATCCAGGTGGGAACCCTTCATAGGATGAAACATCTAACTTCGTCCAATATGCACAGGGATGGGAGGAGAGAGGGAGAGAAAGAGAAAGATGAAATATAGTTAAAGAACACCCTTGTTGGTCTACAGTACTGTGCAGCCCTTGTGTGGAATCTGATTTTTAAATGGTGTTTTAGAAATCATGTATGGGACTATTAAAAGTTCATACACTTGTCTGCTGTGAGATAATGCTCTTGTCCACTGTAAAGATTTGTCACTTGTATTGGTTTAATAAAATGCTGATTGGCCAGTAGCCAGGCAGGAGGTATAGGCAGGGCAACCAGACTAGAAGAATTCTGGGAACGGGAAAGGCAGAGACACAGTCGCCAGCCAGATGCAGAGGAAGCAGGATGAGAATGTCTTACTGAGAAAAGGTACCAAGCCATGTGGCTAAACAAAGATAAGAATTATGGGTTGATTTAAGTTGTAAGAGCTAGTTAATAATAAGTCTGAGCTAATTGGCCAAACAGTTTATAATTAATATAAGTCTTTGTGTGTTTCTTTGGGACTGAATGGCTGTGGGGCCAGGTAGGAGAGAAATTTCCGTCAACACTTGCCTGCTGGCATAAAGGAGTTATTGACATTTTATTAAATTGTGGTAAAGGTAGTGTGGTAATGTTAAAGGAAAAAAATGACATTTTCCCCTCCAAGCAGCCGGGTAACATGCAGGTGGGGACACGGCTCAAACGAGGTCACATACTGATGACCATTGAGGTTGGATGAAGGCTCATAAAGGTTTGTGTTTCTGCTCATTGCCGGCGTTGTGTTCAAGAGTTCCCATGAGAAAATGCTAAAGAAAACCCTTCCTGTGTGGTGCTTGGAGTGACACCCAGACTGGGAGCATCATGGTTTGACATCAGCATCTCTTTCTGAAGTTTTGACCTTAAAACCTCACAATGGCTTCCGTGTTTCAGGCCATGTGCGCAGGGGGTTCCCAGAGAATTTATCCATCCCCCTCCTTTCTGAGTCACACCAGTATTGTCCCCGAGAGCATACACATATACACAACTGTGCTGGGGGAAGAGCCCTCATGATTTCAGGATTTAACTTCAGAGCTACGAAGAGCCTAAGGGCCTCCTGATGTCACAGGGAGGAGACTGAGTGTTTGGTACCAAATCTGCCCAGCACAGGCAATCTGTGGGTTCAGAATGGAGGAGAGAAAGGGTACGTGACAGCTGTTTTCAGCCCGAGCTCTTGAGCAAATGACAAGGGACACTGGACATAGCTTCATGCCATTGTTTGCAGTGGTGTAACTGCATAGACGATTGTCATTGGCAGGGCAAGCCTCCCGCAGTCTCTGCCTACAGCATCAGTGAGCATCCTGACTGAGCCCTGCAGAATTGAGTCCCTTCTGTGGTCATCGTTTGACCCCAGAGCCTTCTCCTTTGGGGTCTTCTCACACTGCTAAAACAGCCTATTTATTTGTCACCTGGCCCTGGGCCTTGCTGAGGACAATGTTTTTCATCTGTTCTTTGTGGTGTCTCTCACCATTCTCCAGGGCCTGGAATATGGAGCTGCCCGGAATCTACTCACTGGATGGGTTGGTCACCATGGAAGCAGTGTGATGGGAGCATTGCAGCTGGACAGGGTTGGGTTTGACTCTTGATCCAACAGCTCACGATTCCTACTTTACTGGTGTTGCACTGCTTTGAATCTACTCCTGACCTCGTATAAGAGTTTAGATTTTGTACAACATTCCCCCCCTCCACCCAGAAAAGATAAAGCAAATAAAAATGGTTCCACAACACATAGTGGTTTGACTTACAATGCCTTGACTTTACAATGGTGCATAAGCAATGGGCACTCAGTAGAAGCTCTGCTTCAGATCTGGATCTTTCTCTGACTACTGCTGTTTGGTGTGATCCTCTTTCTAGATGCTGGGAAGTGAGTGAGCAGAAGCTCCCAGTCAGCCTGTGCTCCTGAGGGAAAGAGCTGGTCCCTCACAGGGTTCTGTATGCTAAACTGGACGGCCCTACTGAGTACATTTTAAAAGGCTGCTTCAATGCATGACAGGTTTACCAGGATGCAGTCCCAGCTAGCATTCTAAGTTGAAGAATGGCAACGTTCTGTTACATTTTCCCCCGTGTACTTTTCTGAAATAGCCTTGACTAGTGGACTTATTAATAGGAAAAGCTGATATTCTAACTAGTCATAAAACCTCTGACTTGTATCAAAAGGTCGGGCTGTGAAGTGGTTAAGGAACGCCTTATGATATGATGATTTGGGTCACTGAGCAAACCTGGGCATCTTCAAATGTGTATCTGCCTCCGTCTTTGACATTCTGACTGGTTCTCTCATAGCTGTGGGAATCCAGGTTGATGGCACTCGGGGCACCTGGAGCTAGAAACTCTTGCCAGATTTCTTCCACCCTCTTGGCCACGTCCTGTAAAGGCTGCTTCTTGAGGTCTTGGACAGCCAGCCAGAACCTGGAGTGAAATCAGAAACACGGTCAGTTCTATTCAGACTCCGCTAGGGATGGCCCCAGAGCTCACGGGCATCCCCATGCCTGCCTCGATGCCACATGGGAGTTCCTTGGGGACCGCTCAAGGGGCAGGGTGTATTGCTAAGGACAGAAAAAAGACACACGTGAGAAGATGAGCTTCCAGAGACCACAAGAAGTTCCTTACCCTCTGCCTAGAGAGATTTCAGCCCAGCACAACAGCCTGTCAGGCTAGGGAATTCCTGTTTGGTGTGGAAGGGCTGTCTTGTAGAACCTTCAGCAGCCACTCACCCCCAGTTCACCAGACGTCACCAGCATCCCTTAAGCTGCAGCAACTAACTAGCAAGTATCTCTGGATAATACCAAAGTTCCTGAGAAGTACAAATTCTGCCAGGTTGAAAATCAACCGCTTTCCATTCAGGTTCCTATATAATGTATGTTCCTTGTCAAATCTGGCTGGGGTCATTTGGGGGCATCAAAATAAGGAAAAGGAGCTTGGAGAGGTGGCTATGCAGTTAAAAGCACTCACTGCTTACAGAGGGCCTGGGTTCGGTTCCCAGCATCCACAGCTCACAACTGCTTGTCACTCTAGTTCTAGGGATCCAGTTCCTCTTCTGGCCTCCACAGGTATGTGTGATGCACATACAGATAAATAAAATTAATAAAATAAAACTTTAAGAGGGGGGCATGCCACAGAAAGCAGGCAGAACCTTGGAATTATAAAAGATATTTGGTTTGGAATGAATCAGCCAATCATGTTAGAGAGGAACAAATTCACATTAGTACTGAACACGGTGCTGGGCACTAAGTAGGTATTCAGTACTGAACACGGTTCTGGGCACTTAGTAGGCATTCCATAAACAGTTTGGAGAGGGGTTTGTCTGAAACATAGCTGAAGGGCATCTCTACCACAAATTCTCTAGGGAGTGTGAGAGAAAAATATCTCCCTCTCCGCGCTTCCCATCACCACGCCATCACTCCTCAGCGTCTGTCTGGGAGCAGCTAATGACAAGCCCCACATGAGCACTGTTCTGCAGAGAGCAGCAGTCGCCAGAGCCAAAGCAGCTCCCAGGCCCTGAGGATGATCCCAGGGCATCCTATCACAGGGACCCAGCGCTGGGTAGCTCATTCTCCCCTGCAAAGGGGCCAGGCCAGTGTCCCCAGCGAGGTACTGCAGGCTTCATGTTGTATGAGTTGCACAACCACAAGTAATAGAACAAACACTTTTGTCAACGAATGGAGAGGATGAACATAGATGGACCAAAAGGTAGAAAGGACATTCAATCTGCCATGGAATTTAATCCAGAGTAAGAAGTACTTGTTTTTTGTTACTAGTATTATTATTTTTAAGGGTTAGCACGTTTTCCTGCTGCTCAGGGAAATGTTATTGAAGTCAAATGTGTGGCCCAAAGGCGCCACCCAGCGGCAGACTGAAGTACTGCAGCCCCAATTTCCATAAGGAACATTTTTGGGTTCGCGTGCTTGTTTTTAGTGTAATAATCTCTGGGTCTCTCTTCTTTTCGAGACAGTGTTTCTCTGTGCAGCTAGCTCTAGAACTAAAGAAACCTCTTCTCCTTGGGCCTGAAGATCAAAGAGGGAAGCGAAGATGAGAACATCCCTCTGTCTAGAGAACAGGGAACTCGGTTCTGTTGTCAGCCCTGTTGTGTTGCTGTCTGGAATTGTACCTTCCCAGGTAGTCTTTCATCAGCTAGGAAATGGGTACAAAGTGGACGAAGGGGGTGCAGCAAAATTCTGAACAATTTCCCAGCCAGACTTAACCCCCTGGGTGTGGGCTAAGGAACAGCCAAGTGGCGGGCCAGTCAACAGCTCCTAAATCAAGCGTTTAGAATTTCAACTTTCTCCAGCAGTCGGTCCAGCAGTGGTCTGGGAAGACACTGCCAGGCCTCTCGCTAATGTTCCATATCATCCCCCACCACTCAATGCCCGCCCTCCTTGGAGCTCATGTCCTTCTGGCCTCCGGGGAGATGAGTCCACAGAGCTTTATGGTACCTACCGGGCCAATGCAGAACAGGGAGTGGCCTCTGGGCCAAGGCGCTGGCTATGGACAGCCTTCGGGGTCACCTGTGGGGCCTCAGTGACTTCTCACACACCTAGATCGTAAGCTGGTAATGTTTTCTTTTTTTGTCTGCCTCCTCCATCCGTGTGACCTGCGAGGTCACATTCTGCCATCTCTGTCCCTTGCTAGTCTAGTCTGCTATATGGGAGCCAGGGAGCAAGGCATGGGAAAGCCCCAGGATCTCTGCAGGCTCCCGGTGCTTCCAGGGAGCTTCAGGGTCCCTTTACAGAATGACCTAAGGGGCCCTGCACTGTGCATCCTTAGTCTGAGTGCACAGGGGCAGAGTGGATGTCAGAACAAATTTCAGAATCAAACTGATTCATCTTTATATCAAAACCAAACAAAACAAAAACAAAAGGTTTCTTCCTTCAATTAAAGCTGAGAATTTTTGTTTCAAAAGCACAAGGAAAAGCAGCGGGCATGTCATGGGAGATGGGGAAGTGAGGTGGGGAGGAGAGAAGAGGGGGAGGGGAGAAGTGGGGGGAGGGGAGGGGAGGTTACAGAGTGTGCGAGAGTGACATTCCCTCGAAGGCTTTCTCTTCCTGTGTACAGTGGACTCAGCCTGGCCTTCTGTCTGCCTTGGAGATGATCTACCTCGTCCCTCCTAGGTGACAGCAAAAATACTGTCACAGCAGCATCCTGACATCTCAGGTGTATTTACCATCTTGGCTTGGAGGAACCTCTGTGGCGATTAGAAATTCAGAACAGGCTGTCATCTGTGTGTGCCCGTCTTCCCGCTCCAATGGTCTGAGCTGAACTGGGAGCTCAAGCCAACTCTCCCATCCCCACTGTCACCAAAAGAGCCACAAAAAGCTCTCTGCATATCCTCTTGTGGATGGGTGACCCACTGAGGACAGAGAAATGGCCGCTCTTATCAAAAGCCTACAGGTACCGTTCCTTCCAGGAAGCGGTTAGGCGTCAAATGCCAGCAGCTGCGTCAGAGGCAACCATCCTGCACTAAGCCTTCGGCTGGAAGCAGGGAGCCTTAGAGACTGTCAGGGAACAGGGGCTCCAGAGTGTGCAGAGACCACCTGGGCTGCCTCTCCCTGACATTGCCAATTGTCGGAGCAGGAGCCAGAGGCAACCCTGTGCTGGCCTTTGATCTGCGCTAACGACTTAGAAAAGAACGCAGAGGAGAAAACTGGCCTAGAGGGTACCCTGTTAGGATGAAGTCTTTGGGGTCCACGGAACTGGCAGGGGGTGTCCAGAGATGCTTTGCCTGCCTCCTTTCTCTCTGGATGCTGACCAAGCAATGGGGTCTTCTCCTCCAGACTGATTAGCACAGGAGAAACCATGAGCCATCGACCATTTCCCATACCCTCAGGAGGTCTTCACAGCTCTGCACTTAGACTCTGCTCTGTCTTTTTCACAAACCAGAATGTTCAGAGCCTACAAGACAAGCTCGGGGCTGGTTCCCAGAGCAAAGTGAACTCCTTGGCAGAAGGAAGTGTTGCTGTGCCCTCTGCTGGCCATTGGGTGACTCAGAACAATGGACAAAACTAGATTTTTGTCCCATCTGTGCTGGTTGTGATGCTCAGGTACCCAAAGGCACCATCCTAGCTGAGCTCTGCACTAAACAGGAGCCACACTGCTGCTGATGGCCACAGCCTGGCTGGAGTCACCTGGCTCTGTTTTGTCATGTGTTTGGTTACTCTGGGACCCCACTGGGCCTCATGAAACTTCTGGGGCATTCCCAGGGCTTGGGGGCAACTGCTGAAGCTATAGCTGGAGCCAGAACTCTGGAGGCAAAGCCTGGCAGGCCCCTGTGCTTGCTTTTAATTGCTTCTCCCTTCCGCTGACACCGTATGGAAGTAGGGTCATCAATCTGCAGGTTCGAGGAACAACTCTGCTCTCTCAGGAGATGTTACAGCTCATAAAAAATGTAGGGGGACGCTCTTTGTTGCCGGCTTTGATTTTTAACTCATGCCCTGCTGTATGGCAGAAGGTGTCGAGGCAGGGAGGACAAAGGTTTGGACAGGAGGATAGAGATGGAGCAGGGGCAAAGGGCACTGTCTCCATTTGGGGGAAAATTCACAAACTAGAAAAAAGGATAAAGTCAGCTCTGTAGTGCTTGCTGTGGGACTGTGATGCTCTCTCTCATTCTGTTCTCCAAAATACCACACACACTCCTTAGGCAGCTCGGGCATGGGCTTGCCTTGGTGGTTAGAAGAAGAAGTGAGCAGCCTCTGATGTCACAGCAAAGCATGTCTTGCTGGCTCTGTCCCCTCTCATGTCCCTGGAGATGACAACCCTCAGTCATCTCACAGACTCACCTAGACAAACATGACCAGAAGTGGGGCTGAGTAAGGAGCCTGCTGCACGACATGGGGACCTGAGTTCAAATCCCCAGCACCCAGGAATGGCCAGGTGTGACAGTGTGCACACAGGTACTCCTAATGCTGGGGGTGCAGAGACAGGAGGATACCGGGGTTTGCTGGCTAGCCAGTCTACCAAATCAATGAGCTACCATTCAAAGTGGAGAGTGCTCAAGAAAGACATTTGGTGTCTGCCTCTGGTTTCTGCACACTTGCTCATGCACACCCATGTGAATACACGTGTATGCATTCACACATCTGTATGAACATTTAAATACACCCCATACACACACACACACACACACACACACACACACACACACACACACACACACACTTTCCTGGAAAGGTCTAGGCGGCACTTTGGAGCCATCTCTTCCTTATTCTGAAGCTCTGATGTAAATTCCACCAATTGGCTGCTTTGCTGGCGTTCCAAGCGCTGTGCCCGGTTAGTCTGAATGAAACGTTACTTCTACTAGAGAGACTCGAGAGATCCCAGAAGACAGAAGCAGAATGGCACTTTGCAATATGCCCCGCCCCCAGCCTTTCCCTTCCCTTCTTCCACTTTGATTCCAGGAGCAGGGGCTCATGAAGGGACAACCCAGCAAGGACCAATGCAACAAATGACCAGGAGCCTCACACTGTGCATCCTCCTCAGCTCCCAGGAGCCACCGTGCACACGGACTATGACAGGCGTGTACCTGGCCAGCCATGCATGGCTACTATGGAGAAGGGGCAGAGTCAGATTAACCCTGAGCCCTCGGGACCTGGGTCCTGGGAGGGCTTAGCCACGGTCTGTGGCTGAAGGAATGAACAGAGGGCAGGGAAAGCAGCTATTTTGTGATAAGGGACCAAAGGGTCTTGCGGTTGCATGACTTAGAGCTGAACTTTCCTCCCTGTGTCCAATTACGCTGAATATCATCAGGATGGAACTGGGGCCTCCGGGGAGGATTTCAGAAGCTCCTGGGCTATACCTTCTCACTCTGCTGTTCTATTTCCTTTATCCTCCTTCCTGTCATGGATCAGAGGGGACCTTCTTTAAGTCCGGATTTATGCATGCATGCTGGGTGCTGGCGGATTCACACGCGTGCATGCACATTCTTTCACCCAAGATTAAATGCAGCCCTCCTGCCACCCGGCGAGCTGCTGGCAGAGGTACAAATGAAAATGGCAGAAGGGAGGGAGCACCTGCCAGGGACACACTTCTCTGTGCACTTGGGACTCTGGATAGTTCCCGACTTTAGTCTGATTGCAAAAGCGGCCCTGGCTACACTGCAGCTTTTGACAATAGAGCCCCCAGACGGGGCAAGGAGCAGCCTTTGCAATGAGCAGGAGCCTATGGTCACTCTTCTTACTGTCTTGAATATTTTAGGTAGCAGAGGGTTCTTAAGTCTACTTGCGGGCTGAGAAACCAGCAAAGGACATAGTCCGTATCTTTCCACTTTGGTGCCCAAACGCAATGGGGATTGGAGAGTAAGAAAGACCTATGGGGACCCAGCGGGAGACGGAGTCTGGGATGATGACACTGAGAGACCAGCTGGGACCGTCCAGCCCGCTTCGTACATAGCCTGGGGAGGCTAGCCTTGGTGTTACCCCGGTGAAGGATTGGAAGTCATGGTTTCTGTTACAAATACCCGGTCACAAACCCCTGAGCTGTGGTTAGAATATTCTAAAAAGTACGGTGAAAGAGCTATTGGACCATAACCTGAAAGTGAGATCACCTCGACTGGTTCATTGTAGGCACAGGTCTGATGGGAAAGGACACATCATTGGTACCTACCTCATCCCAGGACTCTATAGCCTGGGATAGTCATATCATCGCTTGGTGAGAGTTAATCTTGATTTATGACTTTCTACTTGGTTGGCTTGGAGTCTAGATTATTAGTCAAGATCTGGGGGTGTCTGTCGATACATTTCCAGAGAGGATTAACTTGGGGAAGTTGCAGCCTGGATGTGGGCAGCAACTGCCCCCCATAGGCGGGGGGCACAGATGTGATGATGGAAAGTGGCCAGGGGTGGGGAGGTGTCCACAGTGCAGCTTCTCTCTCTGCTTCCTGGCCACCCATGTGTCTGCTCTATCTCATACTCTCCACTGCCGTCCATTGAAATCTCCATAATCAGGAGCCAGAATAAATCACTGAGATGGAAACATTCTGCCTAACAGACACCCCGTGGCTAATCCAGTGTCCTGCCTTGGAATATACTCCCTTTTCTTGGTCTCATGGTATCTTGTGAGTTCTTGAAAGTCAATCTTATGACATCCATTCCTCCCTCCTTTAAATACTTCCAAAATGGCTTTAGAGGCTACAATTATTTGTATATAATTAATAATTTATAATTTCTTATGCATTTTCCCAGAACCTACAAGGTTGTTTCTGGGGAGAAATCACATATCTTGACTGTCTTGCATCTCTTAGTAGACCCTGGTGAGGCTTGCTGTAGCACAGGTTTGCCATAGGTATCACCCGATTGGTGACACGGATTTTACCCATTATTATAAGAGAACACTGCCCTTTGCCAAGAGCACACGCTCGGATTTAATTTTAAAAATTCAAAAAGTAATAAAAGTCTATTTCAGCAGATAGCATTTGAACATGGAAATTAACTTACCATGTAAAAGAGAGCCTGATGTAAATAGGGGCTGGGCTTGAAGTAGTGGCAGTGGTGGATCTCAGCTGTGAAGTCACCAGTTGACCGAGACCGCTAATCTTGGGTGTTGACATAATTGCATGTGGAATCAAAACAGAAGCTACTAGGTACTCCTATGAGGCATTTTCTTATTCAAATTATTTGAAGTGGGGGAAGACCCACCCTAATGTGGGTGGCACCTTCTGGTGGCAGCCCAGATAAGGGGACGAAGGGAGACTGTGATGCCTGCATGCTTGCCCTCACTCTTGTTAACAACCACCTCTACTCTGTTGCTGTGGCATTCCTTCACCCATATTAAAATCAAGTTCTTTGGGATTCTGATGTTGACCAAAGACCAGCGGCTCTCCAGGAATCCTCCAGGCCCTCAAGGCCAAACTGGGATATCGGGTCTCATGGACTGAGTAACTACTGATTCTCAGCCTCTCCAGTGTGTGAGAGTCATGGTGAACCACCCAGACCACATCCTGAAAGCGGGTCTAATAATCCACCCTTAACTCATCCTGTTGGTTCCATTCTTGTAAGGACCCCGCACAAGACAATTGCTGAGGGTCCTCACCTAGTGACACACCTGACACGTTCCCACGAGTCCCCTGGCTCCATATCTGACACAGCAGAGGACTGAATAACGCCTCAGTTTCTCGTTTTCTGTGACCAAGAGCTTCTTTGTTTTTTACTTACCCTGCTCTTCCACATCAGTTCTCATTTTTCTGAACGTTTTCTTTTTTCTCCTACTAAATGTAATTATTTGTCCATTCCCATTATAAGGTATTAGTTATTGACCTACAGAAACAACCAGGTCTTCTCAGTGACATCAGCTGATCCACGGAGTCACCGCATGGAGGTGACAGAATTCTTTTCAAGGGGAAAGCATGTGCTTTTATTAGCTTGTACAGTCACGTCTCTACACACCACAGACTGGGCTTGCTAAAGTTCTGAGTTGAGCCCATTGATGTCCTCCTCTCCGTTTAACCTTCAAGGGGCCATGAACACCTAGGGCCAACATTTTGGAGAAGGGGTGCTCTGAGCTGCTCCCTCACTCTGAAATTCCACACTTCCATAGTGTTACTTGAATGGGGCTATCAAAGCCATTTGACTATTTAACCCCATCAAAAGCCTCCATCCCAACCTGAGCTAGATAAGCTCGTATTTGGATTTGAACCCCAAGTGATGTTTTATTGAGAGAGGGAGATAGAAAGGCCAATTATGCAAATTTACACACACACACACACACACACACACACACACACACACACACACGAGTATGCAATTCAAACGTTTGAGTTACCTGAGATTTTCTGAACTGAATTCCGACTCCAGGAATCGAAGGAACTGGTCCCGCCCCACCTGGTCCTTCAGTATCTCATCAAAAGAGAAGCCCCATCTTTTTACCCGCTGCTGGCTGGGCTCTTTGCTTTGGGGTTGGAAGAGAAGGTTTGAAAAAAAATGATTAGTATCAAACAAAAGCCACCGTCATATTCTCCCTGATAAATCTGTGTTGACACCACATGTCAAGGAGAACCATGTCAGGAGGAAGTGACAGATACCACAAAACCTACGCTAATCCCACATGTATGCTTTTATACACCAGTGGCGCCAGGTGGTGAAGAGTTCCTGAAAAGAGGCAGGGGAAGAGGCCATGTCTGGTGAGGCTCACCAAAGTGCACAGCGAGTGAATGCTGTCTATAGGAAATCTATCCCCACCACCGATGGGGCCTCCCTGGACCACTCCCATCAGGTACAGAGCCAACTTTCAACTCTATCCTTTTCATACTTTTCCTGTTACCCAGGATATCTCCTGAATTCAACCCTTTGTCTAAAAAACTAGCTCCCCATCTTCTGTTTCTTCTTCAATATCTAAAGGAGAGGTCAGCCTCTGATTGTAGTTGGGTGATATACTGGTTATAAATGAGTGAATTAAACCAGAATAAACCCCATTCAGCTTCTCGGAAACAGCATGCTGCCTTTGCTGATTGCTTTTGGCCACGGAGCAGTGTTTGCCGTGTACTAAGCATTTTAAGCATTTTACATCTACCTGCCAATAGGCTGAGTCCTTAAAGCTGCTCTGTGAAGTACGCTAGGACTATTTCCATTCTCAAGACAGGGAGGCCGAGGTCTAGTTATCAGTTGTCTCGGCCTCATATCTGGCAAGTGATGGAGTCAAGAATCCAATGTGGTTGTGCGGCTCCATAGCACAGCCTTCAGCTTGCTTGGCAATCTCACCGCCACGGGGAAGAAGTGAATTGGCATCCTCCTCCGGTGCTGAACCAGTACAACAACTCCTTCAGATTCTCTCCTCCCACCTGAAGTCCCTGGGCTGACTTTTCAGGAGACAATAGCTCCTACTTCACAAGTCACAAGCTGGAACCTCCTCTCCCCGCCCCACCCGCATCCAGATTCAAAGTGTGCTCTAAAGACCAAGCAGAACCACAGGCCACATCCAGAGCTGCTGAACCAGAGGCTCCAGCTTCTCAAGGGTCCCCAGAGACTTAGTCACAGCCACACTTGGGGACTGCTGGTGTAGACAGAGCTTTTTCCTTTTAGAGACAGATAGGCCCTTGATAGTCCCTAACCAACAGTATATGAGACCATGGGTTTTGCTTATTATAGAGTTGGCATAGCCTCCATATTTCTGCTAGAAGAAAACCAGAGCATTAAAGTGCTTAAAAAGCAAGTAATTGACAGCCTGAGCAGGAGGGGCCATTTTATAGTCACGCCGTGCATGCTTGGAGCCACCATTTTCACACGCACTAGTGTGACGGAGGACCTGATGGGAAATTTACAATTTAAAAAATTAAAGTTTAAACTTAGTCATCTGTGACTAGTTGACATGGCTATGTGGCTATGGTACTGGATATATGGTTTAGGTGTAAGCCATCAAACCAGTGTCTTCTATTTCTAGGGCAGTGGCCAATAGACTATATGCGGGGTTCAGGGAGGCTCTCGCAGTATGACTTTGCATTTTCAGGGATAGCTTAGTAGGGTCATGGTAGAAGGCCAGGCAATGAGAAATTCCTCCACAAATGATCTCTTGCAAAGTATCAGGCTGGGCTTTTCACAATAAGACACGACAGCAGATCCTGGATTCTCTTGGAAACAAACCACATAATTTAAAAAAAAGTTGGTAACTTTCCAAGGGATTGAAAGTACTGCTTGTGGGAACAGTTCCCTGGAGTTGAAACTATCAGCAAATTTAAGTTCCTGAGAGCTGCAGGAATAGTCTTCCTCCAGGGTCATGCTCTGACCTGGGACAGAAATGTAATCTGCTCCTCACCAGGCAGTGATTCAGGGTTCTGCAGATGGGCTGGTGCTAGCTGTGTCCTTGTCAAAGGCTGTGCCCAGAGACTTTGGCTTGCAGAGTGACTCAGCAGTTTTAACAGCGGTCTCATGGATGCACACTTACCACCACAGCCAGCACTTTCTGATGGCAGGCAGAGAGCCATGTCCACCCCACCAGAGCCCTTGTTGGTGGCAGGATTGAATAAAGGACCGTCTAGGAGTGTGTCCGAACTCTTGGTAAGCCTCAGTGGGTGCTGCTTTGCCTTCTCCTTCATGTTCCTCATTTGATGTCTATATTAAGGCTTAAGAAAAGATGTAAGCTATTTTCAAAAGACTCGAGCTACGTTGTCAATGATGGTTTGCCTCCTTCCTTAGATCCACACACTGAAACTCTCACTGCTAATGCAATGTGTTTGGGTGTGGGGCCCTTGGAGATGGTTGGCTCATAAGTGGAATTAGTGTTCTTAGGAAAGACCCAGACAACCCCCTCACCCTTCCACCATGGAAGGACCCAACGAGAAACTGGCCATCAATGCACCAGCAAGAAGACTCTCAATCATACAGTGAAACTGTGGGCGCTTTGTTCTTACACCCCCGGTCTCCTGAATCATGAGAAGCAAATAAATGTTATTGATTGTTTTTTTTTTTTTCTGAGACAGGGTTTCTCTGTAGCTTTGGTTCCTGTCCTGGAACTAGCTCTTGTAGTAGACCAGGCTGGCCTCGAACTCACAGAGGTCTGCCTGCCTCTGCCTCCTGAGTGCTGGGATTAAAGGCGTGCGCTACCAGTGCCTGACAATAGACGGTATTTATAAGTCACACAATTTATGGTGGGGTGGGGTTTTTTTGCCACCCTAATGGGCTTACACAAAAATTGGTACCGAGAGTGGGCTTAAAATGTTTGCTGAGAATGGACCCATAAAGATGATCCTCTCTCTCTCTCTCTCTCTCTCTCTCTCTCTGTGTGTGTGTGTGTGTGTGTATGCTCAGAAAACAAATAGACAACCTGGCAAGAAACCCCCGTTCTTAGCTAATGTTTAGATAGTTCTGAATGGAGCTTTAATGAATGCTGCAGGCCATTCTGACAAGACTCAGGCAAACATGAGGATGTTAGAGAAGGGTGATTCTTGTTGTAAAGGGGCAGAGACCCATTGAACTGTTTGTGTACTAGGGTTTCACGAAAGGTGGAACTTTGCTAGCGATGCATCTACATATTTAGCCAAGGGAGTTTCTAAGCCATGTGTGAAGGAGTAGCTTGACTCTTCCTAACTGCTTTTAGTAGTGCATAAAGAGAGAGGAATGAGCTAAAGATAGAATTGATAGCCAAAAGGAACTAGAATCTAAACAAGGAAATGAGAGAATCCCTAGCTTATTTGTGTTCTAACAAACAGGCCCATAAAACAACAGAATAGACACTGTGAATGTTGTGGCCAAATGACTGTCACAAGGACATAGTAGGGCTCAGTCATCCAGACAAAAGCCAGCAGCTAGGTTTTGAGAAGATAGGAAGATGATCCAGAGACAACTAGGCCTGTAACTCCCATTATAGGCTAACACCCCTGCAGCCACGGGGAGCTGGGGGCGGGGCAGTTTCAATAGGCATAGGCATCTCTCCAGTGCCAGCAGTCCAGGATGCCATGCCTGGTACTTCCAGGATGGAGTCCCTGCGGAGAGCTGCAAGGGCGACTGTAACCAGTGCAGCTACTTGGGACAAGCTCTGTGGCAGAGCTGCAGGGTAGCGATCCAGCCCGGGGAAGCTGCAAAGACAAGGCAGAGAGAGGACGTTCACTGAGCTGTGAAGGATGCTGCCACCCAAACGGGCATGGAACACAGAACATCAACCCAGAAAAGCTGACGAGCTCTAGAGGTGGGTTCACTGCCTCAAGGAATGAGTCGGTCTGTTGCCTCAGTCTGGGTCTGACGGCGCAGTGTCAAGACAGAGAGAATTAGTCTGATTAAAGCTTGGACTTCGCCCTATTGTGCTTAGAAGACTTGCTTCCCGTTTCTTCTCTTATTGGAATGGAAATGTCTGTCTCACACTTCCCAGCATCCTGGTTTGATGTACCTCATGGTCGTCACAGCTGGAACGGACTTTGGCTGGAGGTGATGTGTGTGTTGATCCGCCCTCATCTTATTGAGACGGAACCTTAAAGCTGACATTAGAGAGAGATTGTTGGTGGCGCTGGCCTGGGTCAGATGCCTTTTACATGCTGGAGTTTATAACAGGGGGATCAGGTGTAAAATGGCATGGGATAAAAGTTTTGTCCCTCTCAAATTCATCTGTTGACGTTTTGACCCCAAATATGATAGTAGTAAGGGTTGGGGCTTTTGGAAGTCATCAAGCTCTGGGGAATGAGGTTAATGTCCTTATCGATAAACCCCAGAGCAAAGATAGAAAATTGACTCTGTGGCCTAGCCAAACTTGTGATCCTTTCGCTTCAGCCTCCTAAGCACTGAGATAATAGTGGCATGCCACCTTGTCATAGTTTGGGTTCTGTGGCTGTGAAGAGAAACCATGACCACCGCGGCAACTCTTATAAAGGAGAACATTTAATTGAGATGGATCACTTACAGTTTTAGAGGTTCAGTCCATTACCATGATGGTGGGACCTGACTGCATGCAGGCAGACATGGTGCTAGAGAAGGAGCTGAGAGTTCTACAGCTTGCAGGCAACAGGAAGTGAACGGTCTCACTGGGAATGACTTGAGCATATATGAAACCTCCAAGCCCACCCCCACAGTGACCCCTCCCATTGGTGCCGCTCCCTTTGGAGGCCATTTTCTTTCAAGCCACCACACACCTTGACCAGACTATGGTCCAGGCCCTCCTCAGACACCAACACACTGCTGCCTTGATCTTCACATTCTCAGGTCTCAGAACAGTGAGGACGAAATTTCTTCTGTGTGTAAGCGACACACAATCTATTACATTTTTGTTTGACAGCTTGAATAGATGAAGATAAGTTCAGAAAAATGATGAAACAAAGGTCAGTCCTCTCGGAAAGCAGATATAACGACCTGTTCTTAGAGCCACACTGTGAGCAAACAGTCTTCATTTACTTATTTACCACTCCCAAAGCCACTGAGAGGCTCCAATAGGATGGGACCCAGCCTGTGCCCATTCATTGCTCTCGTTCAGCATTCCCAGTTTGTTTGGGCTTGACTGTGCTCTCTCACTTGTGACCACTGAGAGCTGTATTCACAGGGTAGCTGAAAGGGTCATTGAGGACTGCACTGGATGTCCAAACGGTGCCCATGGCAGCTAACAAGGGTGGTTTGGCCACCAGCTCATTGGAGGGATGACTAGAGTGACCCACGTGGGCCCTTCAATGGTTTGAACTTCTCCCAGCATGGTGGACAATTTCAAAGACTTAAGAGCAGATGTTTAGAAGCTACTGGAACTCTGTATGGCTGCCTCTCAGGGTGTCACTTTGCTTTGCCAAATAAGGCATCAAGACCCATGCATATGAAAACAAATGTCTTCTCTTGATATAGGATCAGCATGTGCGCACAAGAAGGGAGGCCACCAATGGGGCCATGATTGGAAATTAACTGCTTTAAGAAGGAGCTTGAGGGGGCTGGAGAGATGGCCCAGGTGTTGCTCTTGTAAGGGGACCAGGGTTCAATTCCCAGCACCAGTTTGGTGGTTCACAACAATCTGTAACTCCAGTTCCAGGGTATTCAGTGCCCTCTTCTGGTCTCCATGGGCACCGGGCAAGCACATGACACACACACATACATACAGGCAAAATACTCAGATGCAAAAAATAAGTAAATCTAATTTTTAAAAGGAGTGTAAGAGTTCTTCCTCAATAGCTGCATACTGGCAACTCTACCGGTATAGGCTCTGCCTTTTGGCTAGTCAGCTTGGCTGGGAGGAGATTCTTTCACCCAAGTAGAATGAACCAGGCACGATGTAGTCATTGATACACAATAGAAAGGGAGCCTTAAACCTTCCCCATGGAGGGGAGAAGCGACTTAGCACAATTCTACAGGCCACACCTGCTTCATGAGCTCCTGTCCTTCGGTTAATGTTACCACCACAACTACTCCTTTCGGCCTCCCTATGACACCTTTTTGATAATGAGTAAATTAGTGAATTCTTCCTGGCTGTGGTCTAGTGACTTGACTAACTGCTCCTCAGTGCTAAGTTTTGGTTGTTATTTTCTTTAGTGAAAGCTGACTTCTCAGAATCTCCAACAGATGGTGTTCTCCATGCTTTCAGACAGAGGCCTATCATCAACCCCCCCACCCCCCTCCCTGATTATACCTTTTCTTGTTCTTAGACTTTTGGATCTATTATCTTATCTGAGATTGAGAGGGGATCCGAGAACAATTCCCTGTTATTTTTTATTACATCTTATACTGATTTGCCCATTATTGGGCTGTTGTCCCTCAGCGGACTCTCGCATCTACCCTGCGGCAGGCACAATATGGTCTTCATTCTTGCAGAGTCCAAGCACTTCCTCTCATGTCCTCATGACTGGAGCTCAAAAGTCAGTCAGCCCGGAGTTCCCTGAGCCCAGAAGAAGTCTAAAGTCCAATGAGAAGGACATCTCCAGAGCATCCTATTTGGCCACACATGGTTTCTCCTCTGCCATATAACATGAGCCATGTTATAGGCACACAATATCTGGGAAGATAGGAAACATGGATGATTTCCAAGGCCTTGAGCAGAGGTTACCTCTCCTGGCAGCTAGCATACTTAGTATTCCCACTTTTGAAAAGACCTTTGTCACTGGCTACTAGAATTTCCCTGGTTTCTAATCTTGGCCTGCCTCTTCTCCCTCCGCTCATTTCCCCCACCCCTACCCTTTGTTTTCCTCTCTCAGAGACAGAAATCAGACTCCTCTCACTTTCTCCCTGGGCACAGCCTAACCCTCTGCTTTGTTGCATGAGTCTGCCAAAGCCTTGCCCACAGGACTTGATTTGTGCCCCCAAGTGGCTGGATGTCCTTTGCCAAGCAAGGAGGAATTCTGGTGCCAGGTGGTAAGACAGCAGGTTTTATTGACTTTGTTAGATTTGTATCCAGAGGATTTCTTACTCGGAGCACAGTGCAAAGTAGATCTCAATCCACATAGGCTGGATCAAGGCGAAACAGGAAAAACTGATTCTTGGTCATCTTTGGACTTCATTGTACAGACAGGGACCGTCACCAGGCTGAAGGGTGACGTCAGCACTGATCCTGCGCTCTGCACTTCTGACAGTTCTGCAAGCCTCCGAGTACAGGCATTCTGCCAGGAGAACAATTAGGGCTTCATTTTCACCTGTGTCTACAGAGCTCCATTTATTTGCATAGATAAGACTCCATGGCTCTGTCTTTTCATAGGTTAGACATTAGCTTAGCGTAGAAGCTTGAACAATCACAGCAGAACTAAGTCACCCATATAGGGTAGGTGGTACCGTGTGGAGGACAGAATATTGCATAGTTTGATATGCATTAAGTGGCAAGGTGGCTTGATCTCTTTTTCTCAAAAGATCACATGCTTTGTTATACAGTTAGGGACAAGTGAGAAAATTCATTTTATCATAGTGAATTAGCTTTGGGCCCTTACCTTTCTTCTTTTGCCAACTATCAGCAAAATGACCAAAGGAGAAATAACTTATTCACCTACTGTCCACCCAATCTATACTTTTGAGTGCCTGTTGTATACCAGTTAGAAGACTAGACGCTAAAGCGAATCATGGGTCCTCTTTAGAAGTGATCTGGGGTGGGTGACATAGCAGCTGGAGGAGTGGGACAGCCACACCATCGTGGTGGGTGGTCAGCACGCTTGGGGAGACTCGAGTGAGAAGGAAGGCTAGCCCAGAGGGCCAGGTGGCTCAGAAAGACTGGATAGGCAAAGGAAAGCTAGCTCAGAGGGACAGGTGGCTCAGAAAGACTGGATAGGCAAAGGAAAGCTAGCCCAG